>NW_026004534.1:393006-427198 GCF_001458135.2 Marmota marmota marmota | reverse complement strand
GGGAGAGAGAGAGAGAGAGAGAGAGAGAGAGAGAGAGAGAGAGAGAGATTTAATATTATTTTTTGGTTTTTGGTGGACACAACATCTTTACATTTATGTGGTGCTGAGGATCGTACCCAGTGCCCCATGCATGCCAGGCGAGCATGTTACCACTTGAGCCACATCCCAAGCCCTAACCCTTAACCTTAACTTAAACCAAACCCTAACACTACACCTAGACATAACCCTAGCCCTAATTAGAGTCCTAATCATCACCTTAAAAATAACACTGACCCTGATTATTATCCCCAAACTATCCCTAGTTCTAAACACTGCCCTAAACTTAAACTGAACCCTAACAGTAACCCTAGCCCTAATTCGAGTCCTAACCCTAACCCTAAAACTAACCCTGACCCTGACTCATAACCTAATACTAGCTGTAGCTATAAATATCACCCTAACCTTAAAACTAACCCTAACAATATACCTACCCCTACCCCCAAAACTAACCATAAATGTAACCCTAGTTCTTACATTAGCCATTGCCCTAACCCTAGCCTTAACCCTAACATCAAAAGTAGCCTAATTCGAGACCTAAAACTAGCTAAACACTAACCCTAACCCTAACTGTAACCCTAATCCTAGCTCAAAGCCTAAACCTTACCCTAAACATAGACCTAAACCTATCCCTAAATCTAACCTTAACCCTAGCCCTAACCATAAACTTAACCCTATCCCTAAACCTAGCTCTAAACCTACTTATAATCCTAATCCTAACCCTAATCCTATGATAATCCTAGCCCGAACCCTAATGCTAACCCTAACCCTAACCAGAAAAAGACCCCAGACATAACCCTAAATCTAACACTCGCAATAGCCCTAAACCTATCTCAAACTGTAACCCTTACCATAAACCTAAACATAAGCATAGCCCTAACCCTAACCCTAAACAGAAATCTAACTCTAACCCTAACCCTATATCAAACTGTATTCATTACCCTAACCCTAATCCTAACCTTAATGATAACCCTAGCCCTAGCCCTAACCCTAACCCTAAATTTACTGTAATCCTATCCCTAGACCTAACCCTAAACTTAATCTTTCCTAGCCCTAACCCTAGCTCTAAACCTAACCCTTATGCTAAACATAACGCTAACCCAAACCCTATTTCTAATCCAAACCCTAACCCTAACTCAAGACCTATTCTTAATCATAACCCTAGCTCTAAACTTAGCTCTAACCCTACCCATTACCCTGAACATACCCTTATCATAATGCTAACCCTAGGCCTAACTCTAAACCTATCGCTAACCCTAACACTATGAATTACCCTAAACCTACTCTGAACCCTAAACCAAACCATATCATTACCGTAACCCTAGTCCTAATGCTAATTTGAGCCCTAAACCTAAATCCTAACCTAAACCAATCCCTAAAATTGACACTAACCCTAATAATTACCCTATCTCTAAATCTGACCCTTACCTTAAACCTAATACACTAGATGTAGCCATAAACCTAACCCTAAAACTACCTTTAACCATCACCCTAGTCCTGATATTAGCCCTAGCCCTAATCCTAGCCCTAACCCTAAAACAAACACTAGCCCTCATCCTAGCCTTAATTATAACCCTAACCCTACCACTACCCCTAACCCTAAGTCTAACCCTCACTCTACCTCTAAACCTAGCTATTACACCATCCCTAATCCTAAACTTAACCCTAACCTTAACAATAGGTTTAAGCTGAACACAAACTCTAGCCCTAATCCTCTCCTAATTTAAACCCTATCCCTAACCCTAACCCTAACCCTAGCCCAAAGACTAACTCTAACTCTCACTCTAGCCCTATTCATAGTTCTAACCCTATCCCCTACAATAATCCCAACCATAGCCCTAAACCTAGCACAAACCCTTGCCTTATCCTTAGTACTAGCCCTAACCCTAGATCTAACCCTAACTCTAAACCTAACCCTAACACTATGCCTAAACCTAACACTAACACTAGTTCTAACCCTAAAGCTAATTATAAAACTAGTCCTAACCCTAACCCTAGGACTAAAACAAAACTGAGTAGTAGCCCTAACCCTAAACCTTAACTTAAACCAAACCCTAACACTATACCTAGATCTAACCCTAGCCCTAAATCAAGTCCTAAACCTAATCTTAAAATTTACCCTGACCATGATTCATATGCTAACATTCACCCTAGCTCTAAACACCACTCTCACTTTAAACCAAACCCTAACAGTAACCCCAGCCATTATTTGAGTCCTAACGCAAACATAAAACTAAACCTGACCCTGACTTCTATCCTAATATTAACTCTAGCTCTAAATATTAACCTCACCTTAAACCTAACCCTAACACTAGAGATCTAACTTCTAACCCTAACCCTAAAACTAACCCTAATTGTAACCCTGGTTCTTACATTAGTCATTTCCCTAACCCTAGCCTTAAACCTAAAACAAAAACTAACCCTAACCCCTAACCCATCCTAAACCTAGCTTTAACCCTAACCTTAATCCTAACCCTACCCCTAACAGTAGCTTTAAATCTATCCCTAACCCTAACCAAACCCTAACCCTAATTGTAACCCTAGATCTATCCTTAATCCTTAGGCTAACCAAATCACTAACCCTAATAATAGTCCTAAACCTAGTCATCATTCTAGCTCTAACCTTATCCAAAACCCTAACTCTAACCTGACCCTTATTCTGACCATAACACTAACCCTAGGTCTAAACCTGATGCTAACCCTAGACCAAACTGTAACACTAGCCTTACCAGTAACTTCTACCTAAACCTAGCCATATGACGAGCCCTAGATCAAATCCTAATCCTAAATCTAGTCTTAACTCTATCCCTAGATCTAAACAAAAGCCTAGCCCTAGCCTAACAATAACCCTTAACTTAATACAGAGATTAATCCTACTCCTAGACATAAACCTAGTCCTAATTCTGACTTTAAATGTAACTTTAATTCTAACCTGAACACTGACCATGCCTTTAACACTAAACCTATCTCTAAACCTGACCCTATCCAAAAACCTAAACCTAACACTAGACCTAGCCATATTTCTAACCCTACAAGTAACCCTAATTATGATCCTAGCTCTTACATTACCCATAGCCCTAACATTACATCTTAACCTAACACAAAACCTAGAGCGAATCCTAGGCCTAAACCTAGCCCTAAGTGTAATCTTAACCCTAACTCTAGCCATAACCCTAATCCTAAACCTAGCCTTGTCCTAAACCTAGCCAAAGCCTAACCGTTACCATAAATATGAACTTAGAAATATCCCTAACTCTAAACTAATCCTAGCCCTAATTCTAATCTTAACCCTAGCCCTAAACTTAGCTCTAAACCTACCCATTACCCTAACCATAACCCTATTAATAGTTTTAACCCTAGCCTTCACTCTAGCTCTAACCCTATACCAAACCCTAATGCTAATTCTGACCCTAACATTAACCCTAGGTCTAAACCTGACTCTAACCATAGACCAAACCCTAACACTAGCCTGAGACCTAAACCTTATCCTAAATTTAGCCTTAACTTTAGCCCTAGACATAAACAAAAACCTAGCCCGAGCCCTAACAATAACCCTTAAACTAACCCAAACACTAACCTTACCCTAAATCTAAACCTAGTCCTAATTCTGGCTGTAAATCTAACTTGAACTCGAACCTGAACACTGACCCTGCTTTTAACAGTAAACCTACCTCTAAACCTGAGCCTAACCGAAAATCTAAACATAACACTAGAACTAGCCATAACCCTAACCCTACAACTAGCCCTAATCATAACCCTAGCTCTTACATTACCCATAGCCCTATCCTTACAACTTAACCTAACACAAAACCTAGAGTGAATCCTAGGCCTAAACCTAGCCCTAAGGGTAACTGTAAACCTAATCCTAGCTCTAACACTATCACTAACCTAGCATTAGTCATAAATCTAGGTCAAAGTCTAACCCTTACCCTAAATATAAACTGAGACCTTTGGTAAATCTAAACCTAACCCTACCCCTAATCCTAACCTTAACCCTAGCCCTAAACCTAGCTCTAAACAGACCCATTACCCTAACCCTAACCCTATTGATAACCCTAGCTGTAACCCTAAAACTAACCCAAACACTAACTGGAAAACTAACCTGAGACCTAACCCTAAACCTAAAACTCACCATAGCCCTAACCCTAGTTCAATTCCTAACCCATACCATTAACCTAAACATAACCGTAACCTTAACCCTGACCCTAAAACTAAAACTAACCCTAACACTACATCTAAACCTATATCTAACCATATCCATTAGCCTAACCCTAATCCTAACCCTAAAGATAACCCTAGCCCTAACCCTTACCCTAACAATAAACCTAATGTAATCCTATCCCTAAACCTAGGGCTGAACCTAACCCTCGACCTAAGCCTATTCTTAACTCTAGTTCAAACCCTAAACCTTACCCTAAAAATAACCCTAGCCAAAACATAACCCTAATCCTAGCCCTAATCTTAACCATAACCATAGCTCAAACCCAAGCTCTAAATCTATCCATTACTCTAACCATAACCCTAAACCTAATGCTAACCCTAGTCCTAACCCTAAACCTAACTCTATCCCTAGACCTGATTGTAACCCGAACTCTCACCCTAGACCTAACCCTTACTCAATCCCTAACCCTTACCCTTAACCTAAGAGTAAAACTAACCCTAAGCCTAAACATAACCCTAACCCTAGCCCTAATCTTAAACTTAACCCTAGCCTTAACCATAGCTCTAACCCCACCCATTACCCTAACCCTAACCATAAACCTTATGATAACCATGCCCTAACCCTAAACTTACTCTAAACCTAACCATAAACCTAAATCTAGATCTAACCGTAATCCTAACCCTTGCTGTAGTCCTAACCTTAGCTCAAATCCTAACCGTTATGTTAAACCTAACACTAACCCTAGTCCTAAAACTAATATTAATCCTAAAGTTAACCCAACATCTAACCCTGTTAATTACCTTAAACCTAATAATAACCCTAACTATAAACCTAATACTTATCCTAACCCTAGACCTAATCCTAAACATAACCCTAGCCTTAGCACTAACCCTAGCTCAAAACAAAGCCCGTACCCTAAACCTAACACTAACCCTAAGCCTAGACTTTAGCCTAAATCTAACCCTAACTCTAGCCATAATCCTAACTATAACCCTAGCCTAAGTCCTAGCTCTAACCCTATCCATTACCCTAACAATAACCATAACCCTAATGCTAACCCCAGGCCTAACCCTACCCCTATCCATTACCCTAAGCCTAAATCTATCCCTAACACTAATTTGAGCCCTAAATCTAAACCTTAACCTAACCCAAAACCAAAATCTGACCCTGGCCATTATAATACCCCTAGCTCTAATCCTGAAGCTTACCTTAAACCTAACTCTGAAAATAGACCTAGCCATAAACCTTACCCCAAAACTATCCATAACCATAAACCTAGATCTGATATTAGACCTAGCCCTAATTCTTGTCATAACCCTAACATAAATGCTAGACCTCATTCTAGCATGAAACCTAGCCTTGATTCTAACCTGAAACCTAACTCTAGCCCTATCCCTAATTTTTATCCCTTGCCCTAGTTCTAAACCTGACTATAACCCCATCCCTTCCCATAAACCTAACCCTAACCTTAACCCTAACCTTAGACCTAACCCTAACATTAACTCTAGACCTGATCCTAGCCCTAATTTAGCCCTAATTCTAACTCTAACACTAGCACTAAGACTAACGCTAACTGTCACACTAGCCCTATTCCTAGTTCTAATCCTATCCCTTACCATAACCCTAACACATGCCCTAATCTTAGACCTAACCCTAGCCCTAACCCTACATCTAAAAATAACTCTAAATCTAATCCTAACCCTAAGCCTAAAACTCACACTAACACTAGCCCTAACACTAATGCTAATCTTAAAACTAGCCCTAACCTAGTCCTAGCCTAAAAACACAACCGAGTCACAGCCCTAACCCTATCCCTTAACCTAAACCAAATCCTAACCCTACACCTAGCTCTAACCTTAGCCCTAATTCCAGTCATACCCTAAGCCTAAAAATAATCTTGACCCTGATTCTGACCCTAACACTAACCCTAGCTCTAACATCACCCTATAAATAAACCTAACCCTAAAACTACACCTAGCTCTAACCAAAATCCTAAAACTAGCCCTAACCATAACCCTAGTTCTTACATTAGCCATAGCCCTAATCCTAGCCCTAACCTAACCCAAAACCTAGCCCTAATTCGAGCCCTACACCTCGTTTTAAAACTAACCCTAACCCTAACCTGGTCCTAACCATTACCCTAACCTTAACCCTAACCCTAAAACTTTCCCTAACCTTAAACATAACCCTAACCTTAAGCCTTAATCCTAACCATAATCCTAGCCCTATACCTAGCTCTAACCCTATCCATTACCCTAAACATAAACCTAAACCTAATCCTAACCCTAGGATAACCCTAACCCTATCTCTAACCCCGAATATATTCATTACCCTAAACCTAACCTGAACCCTATACCTAACCATATCCATTACCCTAACCTTAACCCTAACACTGATGCTAATTAGAGTTACAAACCCAAACCTTAACTGTGATTGTGACCCTAATAATAACCCTATCTCTAAACCTGACCCTAACCCTAAACCTAAACCTTATACTAGAACTAGCCATAAACCAAACCCTAAAATTAACCCTAACCATAAAACCTAGACCTGATATTAGTGCTAGCCCTCATCATAGCCCTAACCCTAACACAAAACCTAGCCCTAAACCTAGCCTTAATACTAAACGTAATCCTAATCCTAGCCCTAATGGTATTTTGAACTCTCCCTAAACCTAGCTATAACATTATAGCTTACCTTAATCCTAACCCTAACCCTAGCCCTAAACCTAGGCCTAGTCACAACATTAACCCTAGCCCTAATCCTAGCAAATAATTTAGCCCTAACCCTAACCATAATCCTACTCATAGCCCCAAGACTAACTCTAACTCTCACCCTAGCCCTAACTGTATTTCTAAAACTATTCCTTACCATAACCCATACCCTAGCCCTAAACCTAGCCTTAATACTAAAAGTAATCCTAATCCTAGTCCTAATGGTATTTTGAACTCTCTGTAAACCTAGCTATAACATCATAGCTTACCCTAATCCTAACCCTAACCCTAGCCCTAAACCTAGGCCTAGCCACAACATTAACCCTAGCCCTAATCCTAGCACTAATTTAGCCCTAACCCTAACCATAATCCTAATCATAGCCCTAAGACTAACTCTAACTCTCACCCTAGCCCTAATCCTATTTCTAAAACTATTCCTTACCATAACCCAAACCCTAGCCCTAAACCTATACCCAACCCTAGCTCTATATTTTGCTCTATCACTAAACCTAGATCTAACTCTAACTCTAAATCTCACCCTAACCCTAAGCCTAAACTTCACCCTAACACTAGTCCTAACCTTAATGCTAATTGGAAAACTAGCCCTAACCCTAGCCCTAGCACTCAAACAAAACCGAGTCATAGGCTTAACCCTAATCCTTAACCTAAATCAATCACTAACCCTACACCTAGCCCTAACCTTAGCCCTGATTCGAGTCCTATCCCTAACTCTAGAGCTTACCCCGACCCTGAATCAGACCCTAACACTACCCCTAGCTCTAAACATCACCCTAACCCTAACACTAGACCTAGCCCTAAACCTAACCCTAAAACTAGGCTTATTAGAACCCTAGTTATTACATTAGCCATATTCCTGTGCCAACAGAAAACCTAGCCCTAATCTGAGACTTAAACCTAACTTCAAACCTACCCTAACCTTAACCCTATCCCTATCCCTAACCCTAACACTAGTCCTAACCTTAGCTCTAAACCTATTCCTTACGCTAAGCCAAACCCTTACCCTGATGCTACCCAAGACCTACCACTAATACTTAGCCTACCCCAAATCATAACTCTAATACTATTCCTAACACTAGCCCTCATTCTAGTTTTAACTCTATCCCAAACACTAACCCTAACCCTAACCCTGACCATTATTCGGACCCTAACTCTAACCCTAGGTTTAAACCTGACCCTAACCCTAAACTGAACCCTAACACAAGCACTACACATAAACCTATACCTAAACATAACCCTAACACTCGACCTAGACAAAAACCTAATCCTAAATCTAGTCATTACTCTAGCACTAGCCCTAAACAAAAACCTAGCCATAGCCATAACAATAACCCTTAACCTAACCCAAACACTAACCCTAACCTTAGACCTTGCCCTAATCCTAATTCTGGCCCTAACCCTAAACCTAACCCTAACCCAAACACTGACCCTTACCCTAACACAAACCCTAGCTCTAAACTTTATGCTAACCCAAAATTTAGCCATAACCCTAACACTAGAACTAGCCATAACCATAACCCTAGTTCTTACATTACCCATGGCCCTAATGCTAGCCCTGAAGCTCAAACAAAACCTAGTCCTAAGCATAGCCCTAACCCTAAACCTAGCCCTAATCCTAACCCTAACCCTTGCCCTAGCCATAACCCTAGCTAAAACCCTAATCCTTACTCTAAATATAATCCTAGCCCTAACCCTAATCCTAACCCTAAGTCTAGCCTTAATCCTACCATAACCAAGGCCAAACCCTAGTTCTAACTCTATCCATTACCCTAAACAGAACCCTAACCCTAATGCTAACCCTAGTCCTAAACTTAACTCTAACCATAAAGCTAGACCTGACACTAATCTGAATCCTCGCCCTAGCCCTAACATAGCTCAAACCCTAACACTTAACCTAAACTTAACCCTAACACTAACTCTAGGCCTAACCATAACCCTAACCCTAATCCTCACCATAACCCTAGCCCTAAAACTATCCATTACAGTAAACATAAGCCTAACCCAAATGCTAACTCTAGGCCTAATATTAAACCTATCGATAAAACTAACCCTATCCATTAGCTAAACCTAACCTGAACACTAAACCTAACCCTATCAACTACTATTATTTTAACTCTAATCCTAATGATAATTTGAGCCCTAAACCTACACCATAAGCTAACCCAAACCCTAAACAAGACACTGACCCTAATAATCGACCTACCTCTAAACCCAACCCTTACCCTAAACCTAACCCTTACACTAGACCTAGCCATAAAACTAACCCTAACACTATCCCTAACTGTAACCCTAGACCTGACATTAGCCCTAGCCCTAATTATTTCCCTAACCCTAACACAAAACCTAACCCTACACCTAGCCTTAACCCTAGCCCTAATTCACGTGTTATCCCTACCCTTAAACTAACACTGACCCTGACTTTGACCCTAACATTAACATATCTCAAATTATCACCCTAAACCTAACCTAACCCTAACACTAGACCTGGCCCTTACCCTAACTCTAAACATGACCATAGTTCTTACCTTAGCTGTAGCCCTAACCCTAGCCCGAACCGAATCTAAAACCTAGCCCTAATCCGAGCCCTAACCCTAGATTTAACCCTAATTCTAACCCTAAACCTAACCCTAATCCTAACGCTAGCCCTAATCCTTACCATAACCCCAGCCCTAAATTTAGCTCTAATCCTATCCATTACCCTAACCATAACCCTAACCATAATGCTAACCCTAGGATGATATTAAACCTATCCATAACTCCAACCCTATCCATTACCCTAAAACTAACCTGAACCAAAAAACTAGCCCTTAACATACCCATTACCCTAACTCTAACTCTAAACCTAATGCTAATTTAAGCCCTAACCCTAAACCTAAACAAGCCCTAACCTTAACCCTGACCCTAATAATACTCCTAGCTCAAAAACTGACCCTAACCCTCAACCTAACCCTTACATTATACCTAGCCATAAACCTAACCCTAAAACTATCCCTAACCATAACCCTAGACCTCACATTATCCCTAGCCCTAATGCTAGCCCTAATCCTAATAAAAACCATAGCCCTAAACTTGGTCCTAAATCTAGCCTTAATCCTAACCCTAACAAGAACACTAGCCCTAACCCTAAATTTATCCCTCACCCTAGACCTAAACCTAGCTGTAGCATCATATATTACCCTAACACTAACATTAACCCTAGCCCTAAACCAAGGCCTAGCCCTAATACTAACTCTAGCTCTAATCCTAGCCCTAATTTAGCCCTAACCCTGAACCTTACCGTTATCACTAGCCCTAAGAGTAACTCTAACTGTGGCCATAGCCTTATCTCTAGGTCTAAACCTATCCCTTACCATAAGCCAAAGAATAACCCTAACTCTAACCCAAACCTAGCCCTAAACTTAGCCCTAGGCCTAAACCAAGTTCTAACCCTAACTCTAAATCTAACCCTAACCCTAAACCTAAACCTCTCCCTAACACTAGCCCTAACCCTAATGCTAATTTGAAAACTAGCCCTAACTCTAGTCATAGTCCTCAAACAAAACTGAGCTATAGCCCTAATCCTAATCCTTAACCTAAACCAAATCCTAATGCTACACCTAGCCCTAACTCTAGCCTCAAATTGAGGTCTAACCCTAACCCTACAACAAATACTGACCCTGATTCTGATCCTGAATCTGACCCTAAAACTAACCTAGCTCTAAACATCACCTTAAACCTAAAAGTAACCTTAACACTAGAGCTAGCCCTAACCCAAACCAAAAAAACTAGCCCTAATCGTAATGCCAGTTCTTACATTAGCCATAGCCCTAACCCAAACACAACACCTAGCCCTAATCCGAGCCCTAACCCTAGCTTTAATCCTAACCCTAACCCTAACTTTAGTCCTAACCCTAACCCTGATCCTCATCCTAAACCTAGCTCTAACCCTATACCTTACCCTAAGCCAAACCCTCACCCTAATGATACCCTAGTTCTAAATCTAATCCTTAGTCTACCCCAAACCCTAACTATATTTATAGTCCTAACCCTAGCCCTCATTCTATCTCTAACCCTAACCAAACCCTAACCCTAACCCTGATCCTATTCTGACTCTAACACTAACCCTAGGTCTAAACCTGACTCTAACCCTAAACTTAACCCTAACAGTAGCCCTACAAATAAACCTATACCTAAACCTAGTGTAACACTAACACTAGACCTAAACCTAATAATAAATATAGCCATAACTCTAAACAAAACCTAGTCTTAGCCCTAACAATAACCGTGAACTGAACACAAAGACTAACCTTACCCCTAGACCTAAACTGGTTCTAAATCTGGCCCTCACCCTAAATTCAACACTAACCCGAACACTGACCCTTACTACAACACAAATTCTAGCTCTAAACCTTATCTTACCCCAAACCTAACCCTAACACTAGGCCTATACATAATCCTAAACCTAAAACTAGCCACAGCGAAACCCTAGCCCTAATACTAGCCAGAACCTCACAAAAAACTAGCCTTAAACCTAGCCCTTAACCTAGCCTTAAGCATAACTCTAACCCTAACTCTAGCCCTAACTCTAACCTTAATACTTGCCCTAGTTCTAAAACTAGCTCAAACTCTAACACTTACCTTAAACATAACCCTAGCCCTAACCATAACCATAACCCTAGACCTAATCCTAACTGTAACTTAAGCCTTAACACTAGCACTAACCCTATCCATTACCCTGAACATAACCCTAACCCAAATGCTAACCCTAGGCCTAACTCTAACTCTATTGCTAACACTAACCCTATCCATTACTCTAAAAATAACCTGAAACCTAGACCTAACCCTATCCATTACTCTAACCCTAACACTAACCCTAAAGCTAGTTTGAGCCCTAATCCTAAACCTTAACCTAATCTAAACTCTAACCCAGACTCTGATCCTAATAGTACATCTAGCTCTTAACCTGACCATTACCCTAAACCGAGCCATTGCCCTAACCATAAACCTTTACCTAAACCAAACACTAACCCTACAACTCGCCATAATCCTAGCTTTAATTTGAGTTCTAGACCTAAAACTAACCTGACCCTGATTCATATCCAAACACTAACCCTAGCTCTAAAATATCACCCTAATCCTGAAGCTAATGTGAACACTAGACCTAGCCTAAACCCTAACCATAAAAGTAACCTTAATCATAACCCTAGTTCTTACATTAACCATAGCCCTAACCCTAACACAAAAATTGCCCAAATTTGAGCCCTGACACTAGAATTAACACTAACCCTAACACTAGCCCTAAACCTCATTCTAACATTAACTCTAATCCTATTCCTTACCCTAAGCCAAACCCTATTCATAATGCTAACCCTAATCCTAATCTTACTCCTTAGCCTAACCCAAATTCTAACCCTATTACTGGTATTAATCCTAGCCCTCATTCTAGCTCTAACCCTAACCTTAAGCCTTATTCTTACCCTAACACTAATTATAGGTCTAGACCTGACCCTAACCCTAAACTGAACCCTGAAATTAGCCCTACCAGTAACCTTATACCTAAACCTAACGCTAACAATAGTCCTAGACCTAAAGCTAATCCTAAATCTAGCAATAACTCTAGCCCTAGACCTAAAGAAAAACTTAGTCCTAGCCCTAACAGTAACCCTTTACCTAACCAAAAACTGACCCTACACCTAGACCTAACTCTAGTCATAATTCTAGCTTTAATCTAACCCTAACTCTAACCTGAACAATAACCTTGACAATAACACTAAACCTAGCTCTAAAACTCACCCTAAACCAAAATCTAAACCTGCAACTAGCCATAACCCTATCTAGCCCTAATTAGAACCATAGATCTTACATTACCCATAGCACTAACCCTAGGCCTAAACCTAACACAAAACCTAGCCCGAATCCAAGGCCTAAACCTACCCTAAGCATAACCCAAACCCTAACCTTAGCCATAACCCTAACCCAAACCCTTACCTTAGTCCTAAACCTAGCTCAAAGCCTAAACCTTAGCCTAAACCTGACCTTATCCCTATCCCTAACCAAAACCCTAACCCTAGCCCTAACCCAAAACATAAACCTAAACCTAGACCTAACCATAAACCTAACACTTGTTGTAGCCCTAACCTTAACTTAAACACTAACCCTTACCCTAAACTCAGCATAACCCCAAAGCTAACCTTACATCTAACCCAATCTATTACCCTAAATCTAACCCTAAACCTAATGAAAACCCTAGCCCTAACCGTAAACCTAACCCTAACCATAACCCTAACCCTAACCCTAGACTTAACACTAAATATAACCCTCGTCCTAGACCTAACACTAATTCAAAACGTACCCTTTAACCTAAACCTAACCCTAACCTTACCCTAAGCTAGGGTAATTAGCCCTAACCCATAACTTAACCCTAACTCTAGCCCTAATCCTAACCATAACCCTAGCCCTAACCCTAGCTCTAAACCTATACATTACCCTTATGATAACCCTAATCCTAATGATAACCCTAGGCCTAACCTTAACCCTATTGCTAACCTGAAACCTCTCCATTACCCAAAATCTAACTTGAACCCTAAACCTAACTCTATCCATTACTCTAAACCTAACCCTAACCCTAATGCTCATTTGAGCCCTATCCCTAAACCTTAATCTAAAACAAACACTAACCCTGACCCTGACCCTAAAAATACACTTACATCTAAATCTGACCCTTACCCTAAACCTAACCTTTAAGCTATACCTAGCCATAAATCTAACCCTAAATCTACCCCTAATTGTAACACTAGACCACACATTAGCCCTAGCCCTAATTCTAGACCTAATGCTACAACAAACCTCAGCCCCTATCCTAGCCCTAAACCTGGCCTTAATAATAACCCTAATCCTAATCCTAGGCCTTACTCTTACACTACCCTAGCCCTAATATTAGCCCTAATTTATCCCTTTACCTATCCTTAGCCAGAACCCTATCCCTAAGACTAAATATAACTCTCAGCTTAGCTCTATATCTAGTTCTAACCCTATCCCCTACCAGAATCCTAATCCCAGCCCTAACCATAGCCCTAACCCTAGCCCTTTCCTTAGCATTAGTTCTAAACCTAAATATATCCCTAACCCTAAGCCTAAACTTAAACCTAATACTATCCCTAACTCTAACCTAATCCTAAAACTAGCCCTAACCCTACCCCAAGCCCCAAAACAACCAAGCCATAGCCCTAACAATAACCCTTAGTGAAAACCAAACCCTAAATCTACACCTAGACCTAACCATAGCTGTAATTGGAGTTTTAAGCTGAACCCTAAAATTAACCCTGAACCTGACTCTGACCCTAACACTAACCCTAGCTCTAAACATCACCCTCACCTTAAACCTAACCCTAACACTTAACTTATACCTAAACCCAACCATAAACTAGCCCTAATTATAACTCTAGTATTTACATTATCCATAACCCTAACCCTAGCCCTAACTTAACACAAAATCTAGCACTAATCTGACCCCTAACGCTAGTTTAACCCTAACCCTAACCCTAACCATAGCCATAATCATAACCATAAACCAGGCCCTAAAACTAGCTCTAACCCTATCCATTAACATAACCATAAACCTAACACTAATACTAACCCTAGGCCTAAACCTAAGCGTATCCTTAATTCAAACTCTATCCATTAACATAAACCAAACCTAAACCCTAAACCTCGCCTTATTGTTACCCTAACCCTAATGCTAATTCAAGCCCTAACTTTAAAGTTTAACCTATCCCAAATTCTAACCCACACCCTGACCCTAATAATACCCCTAGGTCTAATCCTGACCCTAACCCTAAACTTAACCCTTATACTACATATAGCCATAAACCTAACCCTAAAAATATCTTTAAACATAACCCTAGACCTGATATTAGCCCTTGCCATAATATTAGCCCTAACCCTAAAACAAACCCTAGCTTTCATATAGCCCTTATACTAACCCTCATCCTACCTCTATACTGAGCTATAATGCCATTCTTTACCCTAAATTTAACACTAACTCTAACCCTAACGCTAGGCCTAAGATGAATACTAACCCTAGCCCTAATTATAGCCCTAATTTAACTCTATCTCTAACCCTAACCCTAACCCTAAGACTAACTCTAACTCTCACACTAGCCCTATCTCTAGTTCTAACCCTATTACTTACCATAACCCTAACCCTATCTCTAACCCTAGCCCTAACCCTTGCCCTATCCTTATTCTTAGCCCTAACCCTAGATCTATCCCTAACTCTAAATCTAACCCTAACACTAAGCCTAAGCCTAACATTAACACTAGCTTTAACCCTAATGCTAATTGTAAAACTAGCCCTAACCCTAACCCTAGCAGTTAAACAAAACCTATCAATAGCCCTAACCCTAAACCTTAACTTATACCAAACCCTAACACTAAACCTAAACCTAACCCCACTCCTAATTTGAGTAATAGCCCTAACCTTCATACTAACCCTGACCCTGACTCATATCCTAACACTAACTCCAGCTCTAAACACCACCCTAAAGTTGAACCAAACCCTAAAGTAACTCTAGTCCTAATTCGAGTCCTAGTCTTAAAACTAAAACTAACCCTGACCCTGACTCATATTCCAACACGAACTCTAGTTATAAATATCACCCTAACCTTAAATTTAACACTAAAACTAGACCTACCCATAACCCTAACCCTAAAACAAACCATAATTGTAACCCTAGTTCTTACATTAGCCATTGTCCTAACCCAGCCATAACCCTAACAGAAAAATTAGCCCTAATCCAAGCCCTAAACCTAGTTTTAATCCTAACCCTAACATTAACTTTAGCCCTAATCCTAGGTCTAACCCTATCCCTTACCCTAAGCAAAACCCTAACCCTAATGATAAACCAAGACCTATCCCTAAACCTTAGGCAAACCAAATCCAAACCCTATTAATAATCCTGTCCCTATCCCTCATTCTAGCTCTAATCCTATCTGAAACCATTACATGAAACCAAAACTAAACCCTAAACCTAACCCTGTTATTACCCTGACCCTATACCTAATGAAAATTTGAGCCCTTAAACGTAAACCATAACCTAACCCAAACCCTAACATTGACCCTGACCCTAATAATAACCCTAGCTCTAAACCTGACCCTTACCCTAAACCTAATCTTACACTAGACAAAGCCATAACCTAACAATATATCTATCCCTAACTGCAACCCTGGACTTGACATTAGCCCTAGCCCTAATACTAGCACTAACACTAATACAAACACTAGCCATCATCCTAGCCTTAAATCCAGCCTTAACCATAATCCTAACCCTAACCCTAGCCATAACTCTAATACTAATCCTCGTCTATCCCTCAACCTAGATATAACCCAATCCCTTACTCTGAACGTAAGCCTAACTCTAACCCTAACCCTAGGCCTAACCCTAACACAAACCCTTGCCATAATTTAGCCCTATCCCTAACCCTAAACCTAGCCCTAGGATTAACTCGAAATTTCACACTAGCCCTATCACTAGTTGTAACCCTATTATTTCCATAACCCTAACCCTAGCCCTAACCCTAGTCCTAACCCTTGCCATATCCTTAGCCCTAGCACTAACCATAGATCAAAACCTAACTCTAAATCTAACACTAACCCAAAGCCTAAGCATAAGCCTGACACAAGCCCTAACCCTAACACTAACCATAAAACTAGCCCTAACCCTAGCCCTAGCCCTGAAACAAAACCGAGCCATAGATCTAACCCTAACCCTTAACCTAAACTAAACCCTAAATATAAATCTAGCCCTAACCCTAGCTCTAATAAGAGTTTTAAGTCAAACCTTAAAACTAACCCTGACCCTGACTCTGACACTAAAACTAACCCTAGCTCTCAACATTATCTTAACCCTAAACCTAACCATAACACTAAAATTAGCCCTAACTCTAACCCTAAAATTAGTCCTAATTATAACCCTAGTACTTACGTATGCTGTAACCTAACACTAGCACTAAATTAACCCAAAACATAGCCCTAATCTGAGCTGTAACACTAGCTTTAACCCTAACCCTAACCATAAGCATAACCCTAGCCCTAATCATAACCATAACCCTAGTTCTAACCCTAGATATAACCCTATACATTACCATAACCATAACCATAACCCTAATGCTAACCCTAGGCCTAAACTTAACCCTATACCTAATCCTATCCCTATCCATTACCCTAAACCAAACCTAAACCCTACCCTAATCCTATCATTACCCTAACCCTAACCTAATGCTAATTGAGTCCGAATTTTAAACCTTAACCTATTCCAAGCACTAATTGAGACCCTGGCCCTAATAATGCCCTAAGCTCTAAACCTGACCCTAACCCGAAACCTAACCCTTATAATAGACGTAGCCATAATCCTAATCCTAAAACTATCTTTAAACATAAACCTAGACCTGATATTAGCCCTACCCTAATCCTAGCCCCTAACCCTAAAACAAACTCTTGCCGTAATCCTAACCCTAAACCTAGTCTTAATCATAACCTGAACCCGAAACTTAATCCTACCCCTAACACTACCTCTAAACCGAACTACCACACCCTACCTCTAAACTGAACTATAACGCCATCCCTTACCCTAAACATAACCCTAACCCTAGAGCTAGGTCTAAGTGAACACTAACCTGAGCCCTAATCCTAGCCCTAATTTAACCCTCTCCCTAATCCTAACCCTAACCCTAGCACTAAGACTAATTCTATTAAGACTATTCTCACAATAGCCCTATCCCTAGTTCTAAACCTATCACTTATCATAACCCTAACCCTAGCCCTAACTCTAGCCTTAACCCTTGCCATATCCTTATTCTTAGCCCTAACCCTCGATCTAACCCTAACTCTAAATCTAACCCTAACCCTAAGCCTAAGCCTAACTCTAACAGTATCCCTAACCCTAATGTTAATTGTTAAATTAACCTTAAACCTAACCCTAGCAGTAAAACAAAACCGAGCTATAGCCCTAACTCTAAACCTTAACTTATACCAAACTCTAACACTACACCTAGACCTAAACCTAGCCCTAATTCGAGTTCTAACCCTCACCTTAAAACTAACCCTGATCCTCACTCATATCCTAACACTCACTCTAGCTCTAAACACCACCCTAACCTTAAACTGAACCCTACTAGTAACCCTAGCAATATCTTGAGTACTAAAACTAACCCCAAAATGAACCATGACCCTGACTCCTATCCTAACATGAACCCTAGCTCTAAATATCACCCTAAAATTAAACTTAACCATAGCACTAAACCTACTCATATCCTTAACCCTAAAAATAGCCCTAAGTGTAACCCTAGTTCTCACATTAGCCATTGCCCTGACAATAGCCTTAACCCTAACACACATTAGCAAAAACTAGCCCTAATCTGAGCCCTAAAACTAACTTTAACCCTAACCCTAGCCCTAACACTAGCAATAACACTAGCTCTAAACCTATCCCTTACCCTAAGCCAAAACCTAATCCTAATGCTAACCCTAATCCTAACCCTAATCCTTAGACTAACCCAAACCCTAACCTTAATACTAGTTCTAATATTAGCTCAAAACATAACCATAGCCATAACCATAACCCAAACCAATACCCTAACCCTGACTCTTATTCTGACCATATCATAGGCCTAAACCTTAACCTAATAATAGGTCTAAACCTTAACCTAACCCTAAATCAAACCCTAACCCTAGCCCTATCAGTAACCTTATACATAAACCTAACCCTATGACTAGCTCTAGACCTAAACTGAATCCTAAATCTAGCCATAACTCTATCCCTAGACTTAAAAAACCAGCTAGACCTAGCCCTACCAATAACCCTTAGCCTAACCCAAACACTAATCCTTCCCCTAGACCTAACCCTAGTCCTAATTCTGGCTTTAACCCTAACCATAACCCTAACCCGAACACTGACCCTGACACTAACATTAACCCTAGCTCTAAACATCACCCTAACCCAAAACCTAACCATAAAACTATACCTAGCCCTAACATTAACTGTAAAACTAGCCCTAATCATAACAATATTTCTTACATTAGCCATAGCCCTATCCTATCGCAAAACCTAGCCCTAATCCAAGCCCTACCCTAATGTTAACACTAAAGCTAACCCTAACCATCACTGTAGCCCTAACACTAACCCTAAGCCTTACCCTAGACCTAATCCTATCCATAACCCTAGCCCTAACCATAGATCTAACTCTATTCATTACCCTACACCTAACATGAACAATAAACCCAACCCTATCATTACCCTATCCCTAATCCTAATGCTAATTTGAGCCTTAACTCCAAACCTTAACCTAAGCCAAACCCTAACTCTGACTCTGACTCTGACCCTAATAATACCCCTACTCTAAACCTGACCCTAACCATAAACCTAACCCTTACAAAAGACCTAGTATAAACCAGACCCTAAAAATCTGCCTAACCATAACCCTAGACCTGACATTAGCCCTAGCTCTAATCTTAGTCCTAAACCTAACACAAACCTTAGGCCACATCCTAGCCATAAACCTCACTTTAATCATAACCCTAACCCTAAAACTAACACTAATTCTAATACTCATCCTCACCCTAAAACTAGCTATAATCTCATCCCTTACCCTAAACCTAACCCTAACCTTAACACTAACACTAACCCTATCCCTAACCCTAGGCCTAACCATAACACTAACCCAAGCCCTACTCCCAGCCCTAATTTAGCCATATCCCTATCCTAACCCTAACCCTAGCCCTAAGACTAACTCTAACTCTCGTCCTGGCACTATACCTAGTTTTAACCCTATCTTTTACCATCACCCTAAACCAAGCCCTAAACTTAGTGCTAACCCTAGCTCTATCCTTAGCCCTAGCTCAAACCCTAGATATAAACCTAACTCTAAATCTAACCCTAAACCTAAGCCTAAACCTCACACTAACACTAGCCCTAATCCTAACACTAATCCTAAAACTACCCCAAATACCACCCTAGCCCTAAAACAAAACAGAGTCCTAGCCCTAACCCTAATCCTTAACCTAAACCAAACCATGACCATACACCTAGCCCTAACCCTATCGCTAATTCTAGTCTTAACATTACCCGAAAACCCTGATTCTTATCCTAACACTAACCCTAGCAATAAACATCATTGTTACTGTAAACTTAACCCTAACACTAGACCTAGTCCTAACCCTAACCCTATAACTATCACTAATCATAATCCTAGTTTGTACATTACCCGTAGCCTTAACCATAGCCCTAATCTAACCCAAAACCTAGCCTTAATCCGAGTCTTGAATCTAGATTTAACCCTCAACTTAAATCTAACCCTAACACAAACCAAAGCCCTAATCCTATGCATTACCCTAGCCCTAATCTTAGGTCTAACCCTATCCATTACCCTAACAATAACCCTAACCTTTATGCTAACCCTAGGCCTAGCCCTAACCCTATCCACTACACTAAACCACATCTAAACCCTAAACCTAAACCTGTCATTACCTAACCCTAAACCTAATGCTAATTTAAGCCCTAAAACTAAACCCTAACCTAACCCAAACCCTAAACTTCAACCTGACCCTAATAATAACCCTAGCTCTAAACCTAACCCTTACCCTAAACCTAACCATTACATTGGACCAATCCATAAACCTAACACTAAATCTATCGCTAACTGTAATCCTAGACCTGACATCAGCCCTACCCCTAATACTAGCCCTAAACCTAACACAAAACCTAGTCCTTAACCTATTTCTAAACCTAGCCTTAATCATAACCCCAACCCTAACCCTACCCTAACTCTAATACTAACCATCATCCTAGCCCTTAACCTAGCTAATAACACAATTCCTTACCCTAAACGTAACCCTTACTCTAACCCTAACCCTAAGTCTAAACCTAACACTAACCCTAGCCCTAATTTAGCTCTATCCCTAACCCTAACCCTATCTCTAACCCTACTCCTAACACTTGCCCTATCCTTAGCCCTAGCACTAACCTTAGATCATAACCTATCTCTAAATCTAACCCTAACCAGAAGCCTAAGCCTAACCCTAACACAAGCCCTAAACCTAACACTAATTCTAAAACTAGACCTAATCCTAGCCCTAGCCCTAAAAAAAAACCTGAGCGATAGATCTAAACCTAACCCTTAACCTAAACCCAGCCCTAACCATACTCCTACCCTGAACCCTAGACATCATTCGAGTTTTAAGCTGAACCCTAAAACTCACCCTGACCCTGACTCTGAGACTAACATTAAACCTAGCTCTAAACATCAACCTTACACTAACTCAAACCTTAACCCTAACCCTAAACCTAGCCTTAACCTTAAAGCTAAAATTAGCCCTAATCGTAATGTTAGTACTTACATTAGCTATAACCCTAACCCTAGCACTCAGTTAGCCCAAAACCTAGACCTAATCCAAGCCCTTACGAAGCTTTAACTCTAACCCTAACACTAACACTAATCTTAGCCATAGTCATAACCATAGCCCGAGCCCTAACCCTAGCTAAACCCTATCCATTTCCATAACCATAACCCTAACCCAAACACTAATATAGGCCTAAACCAAACCTTATCCCTATTCCTATCCCTATCCATTACCCTAAACCTAACCTGAACATTAAACCTAACTATCATTACCCTAACTCTAACCTTAACAATAATTCAAACCCTAAATTCAAACCTTAACCTATTCCAAACCCTAACCCAGACCTTGACCCTAACAATGTTCCTAGATCTATACATGACTCTAACCAAAAACCTAACCATTACACTAGACGTAGTTATAATCCTAACCCTAAAACTATATTTAACCTTAATTCTAGACCTGCAATTAGCCCTAGCCTTAATACTAGCCTGAACCCTAAAACAAATCTAGCCCTCATCCTAGCCCTACACCTAGCCTTAATCATAACCCTAACCCTAACCATAGCCCTGAACCTAATTCTAATACTCACTCTACCCCTAAACCTAGCCATAACACCATCCCTTACCCTAAACTTAACCCTAACTCTAACCCTAACACAAGGCTTAAGCTGAACACTAACCATAGCCCTAATTTAACCCTATATCTTCCCTAACCCTAACCCTAGCCCTGACTAAAGCTAACTTTCACCCTATCCCTTACCATAACCATAACCCTAGACCTAACCTTTGCCCTATCCTTAGTCTTAGCCCTAACCCTAGATCTAACCCTACTCTAAATCGAACCCTAACCCTTGGCCTAAGCCTAACACTAGCACTATCCCTAACCCTAAGGCTAGTCATAAAACTAGCCCTAACCATAACCCTAGAATTAAAACAAAACTAAGCAATAGCACTATCCCTAAACCTTACCTAAAACCAAACCATAACACCACAACTAGACTGAACCCTAGCCCTAATTCAAGTATTAACCCTGACCTTAAAACTAACTCTGAACCTGACTCATATTGTAAAACTCACCCTAGCTCTAAACACCACCCTAACATTAAACCAAACCCTAATAGTAACCCTAGCCCTAATTCAAGTCCTAACCTGTTGAGGGACACAACCAAGTTAAGATGGCACCTGGCAGTGTGCCAGGAGGAGAGGTTTGTGAAGTAATGCTAGTGAGTCATTAATAAGATGAGGATCCTAAATGACTGACTTCTGTATCCAGATGATGTTAATTAAGTTAAGCTGTGTGTAATTAGTTAAGTATATATACCTCTACTGTCCCATAATAAAGCGACTTCTGCTGTATCATTCTTCAAAAGTTTCTTGTCAGCCCCTGGTTATTTTGCCCAGCCAGACTGCGGCAAATGGTGGCCCATATGGGGAGTCCAGGACACTTGGGGGGTAAGTGACAAGGAAAGCTGCCCATCCCTAGAAATAGATAGGACGGGAGCAAAGCTGCTCATCCCTAGAAGCAGATAAAGTGAGAGGAAGGATGGCCATTTCGAGAAAATGGAGAAGATTGATACACTGTGTTTTTGTCTTGTTTTGTCTTGGTGTGTTGTATTGTCTTTGTTAGAGAAGTATGAAATCAGAAGTTGGTGGAAATCAAACTGAAAGGGTGTTAAGTAAATTGCTGAAGGAAGGAGGCACCCCAGTAAAACCAAGAATATTTAGGGTATATGTTGATAAAAGCCCAGGAACTCTAGTCAGAAAGAGGAAGAAAGTTCAGAGGAGGAAGGACTATCAGGGAAGGAGTTGCAACAAAAGGCTACTACTAAATACTTTTCGTTACTGGAGGGTGCGGCGGCTGCTGCATGCATGAACCAGTCACAGCGCAGCAGGGACTTTCCAAGCTGTGGCAGTGGAGGCCACCGGCCCTTCCCCACCCCCCACCTGGGGGGCTGGACACCACTGCCATGACCCCAAACCCAGACCTGACCTGGAGGCACAGTCTCGCAGGATCTTGCTCCCTGTGGCCGGTGGCAGTTTGAGTCTGGGACACTCCCCGGGGCTGTGAGGGGCTGTCTGGGGACACTATAGCTGGCGGCAGAACACGCGCTTGGCGTCCCTGAAGTTTGGCCATTTCCAATGCCAATAATTAATGAGTCATCAGTTTTTTCCCTATTTGCTGCAGGTGCTGCCATGGGACTCCTTGCTATTCCAGTGGATAAATGCAGGGTTAGCAATATCTCAAATCCATAACAGCTGAATTCCAGTTTTCGATTATGGTGATAGCATTTACAGCTTTCACCACAGCTGCATCAGCTTATAGTTATTATCATTAAAGGTCCTGACCCAGTGATTGCCTGGAGTCGGGGGTCTGTTTGTGTGTTTCCACAGGGAGAACAACAGCTGATTTGGATTCCAGAGAGACTAACTAAAGCGATTTCTACAGACTAAAAAGATCCTTACATCTGCGATAATGGTTCTCCCATACCTGGAGGCTAATGAATAATGAGCAACATTGAGGCCTATTTCAAATGTAAAAGACCTTGAGATAATGTACTAAATTGTTCAGGAGATTGTTTTTTTAGTGCCTGCTGGAATGCTACACGATTTTCTTTAGCCATCATTGCCAGAGTTCCTGCCTTCGTCCCAGTGTCAGTGAGGACGAGGGTGGAAAGATTTCCAGTGTTATTGAAAACCAAACGAGATTTCGGAATTACAGCTACCATCATCACAGCGGTTGCTGTTTCTGCTACTGCTGCAATGGCTTCTGCAATGGCTATCACACAAACTGTATAAACAGATTCATCAATGAATGGTGTGGCTCAGCAGGTGATGCTCAGTCAAGGAGTCAATTTACTTTGGGAGGAAATGGACATATTAATGGATTCCTCTGCTTTGAACTGCTTGCTGAACTTGCCTGGACTATGTGTCACTTATATGCATTGTGAACCATCTGTTGATGCAACGAATTGTGGTAGTGCCGGGGTATCTTTGCTGATGGTGTCATTGGTGGCACAATTTTTTTCAAAAGGAGCTGTCAATTGGCTTGGTATCATGGCATTTTGTATCCTGCCCCTTCTGCTTGTACCAGGTTATCCACAAGTATGGCTAAGTGTGTTGGGCTGGTAGTCAAAGACAGGTAAGATCCAATTACAATGGTACAAACCTAAGACAGGAAGCTGACGATTTGAGGTCAGACCATCCAATGACGTGTAAGGACCATATGTATTATTTGGACAACCTAAACAAGGCATGGTCCCTAAGCCACATACTTGTTGTTTAATTAAACAAAACGGGGAGATGTTGAGGGCCACGATCAAGTCAAGATGGCGCGTGGAAGTATGCCAGGAGGAGTGGTTTGTGAAGTAACGCCAGCGATTCATTAAGATGATGAGAATTCCTTAATGACTGACTGCTGTATCTAGATGTTGTTAATTAAGTTAAGCTGTGTGTAATTAGTTGAGTATATATACCTCTGTTGTCCTGTAATAAAGCAGCTCCCACTGTTTCAACCTTCACAAGTTGCTTGTCACTCCCTGGTTAATTTGGCCAGCCAGACTGTGGCAGTAACCCTAACCCTAATTCGAATCCTAACCCTAAACCTAAAACTAACCCTGATCCTGACTCCTATCCTAACACTAATCCTAGCTATAAATATCACCCTAACCTTAAAGCTAAACCTAACACTAGACTTATCCCTAACCCTAACCCTAAACTAACTCTAATTGTAACCCTAGTTCATACATTAGCCAGAGCCCTAACCCTAGACCTAACGCTAACACAAAAACTAGCCCTAATCCAAGCCCTAAACCAAGCTTTAACCCTAACCCTAACCCTAAAAATAGACCTAACCCTAGCTCTAATGCTATCCCTTAACCTGAGTTAAACCCTAACCCTAATGGTAACCCTAGAACTATCCCTAATCTTTAGGCTAACCAAAACTCTAACCCTATTAACACTCCTAACCCTAGCCCTCATTCTATCTCTAACCCTATACCAAATGCTAAACCTAACCCTGACTCTTATTATGACCCTAACTCAAACCTGAGGTCTAAACCTGATCCTAATCCTAGACCAAACCCTAACACTAGCCTTACCAGTATCCTTATACCTAAACCTAACCATACCACTAGCCCTAGACCTAAACCTAATTCTAAATCTAGCCTTAACTCAAGCCCCAGACCTAAACAAAAACCTAGCCCTAGAACTACCAATAACCCTTACACTAATACAAACACTAACCCTACCCCTAGACCTAAATCTAGTCCTAATTCTGGCTTTATTCTTAACACTAACTCTAACCCGAACACTGACCCTGCCTTTAACACTAAACCTACCTCTAAACCAGACCCTATATGAAAATTAAACTTAACACTAGACCTAGCCATAACCCTAACCCTAAAACTAACCCTAATCATAACCCTAGCTCTTACATTACCAATAGCCCTAACACTAGGCCTAACCCTACACAAAACCTAGAGCTAATCCTAGGCCTAAACCTAGCCTTAAGCATAAACCTAACACTAACCCTAGCCCTAACCCTAACCCTAACCCTCACCATAGTCCTAACCCTAGCTCAAAGCTTAATCTTACTCTAAACATAAAACTAGACCTATTTCTAACACTAAATTTAACTCTATCCCTAATCCTAACCTTAACCCTAGCCCTAACATTTGCTCTAAACCTACCCATTACCCTAACTCTAACCCTATTGGTAATCATAGCCTTAACCGTAACCATAAACCTAACCCTATCCAGAAAACCAACCCTAGACTTAACACTAAAACTAACACTTGCTATGGCCCTAACCAAAGCTCAAACTCTAAACCTTGGCATAAACCTAAACATAACCATAGCCCTAAACCTAACTATAGCCCTAAACCTAAATCTAACCCTAACCCTAAACCTACATCTAACTGTATTCATTACCCTAATCCTAACCCTAATGATAACCTTATCCCTAACCCTAAACCTACCGTAATGCTATCCCTCGACTTAACCCTGACCCTAACACTTGCCCTAGTCCTAACCATAACTAAAAGAACCTAACCCTTAGAAAAAATAACCGTAACCCTTATCCTAGTTCTAACCAAGACCTAATCCTAACGATAGTTCTAAATGTATCCATTACCCTAACCATAACCCTTACACTAATTCTAACCCTAGGCCTAAACCTAACTCAAGACCTAATCCTAAACACAACCCAGCCCTAAAATTAACCCTAAATATATCCATTACCCTAAACATAAACCTTACACTAATGCTAACCCTAGACCCCACCCTATCACTAACCGTAACCCTATCAATTACCCTAAACCTAACCTGAACCATAAAACTAACCCTATCATAACCCTAACCCTAACCCTAATGCTAATTCAAGCCCTAACCATAGACTCAAACCTAAACAAATCTTAACCCTGACCTAACCCTAATAATTCACCTAGCTCTAAACCTGACTCTTACCCTAAACCTAACACTTACACTAGACCTAGACATAAACCTAACCCTAAAACTATCCCTAACCATAATCCTAGACCTGACATTAGCCCTAGCCATAATACTAGCCTAACACTAACACAAACCCTAACCTTATTTTAGCCCTAAACATAGCCTTAATCATAATCCTTACCCTAGGCCTAACCCTAACACTAGTCCTAATCTTATTTAGCCCTAATTTGGACCTATCACTAATCCTAACCCTAACCCTAGTCCTAAGACTAAGTCTAACTCTCACCCTAGCCCTAAACCTAGTTCTAAATCTATCCCTAACCAGAACCCTAATCCTATACCTAACCCTAGGCCTAACCCTAGCCCTTTCCTTAGTCCTAGCCCTAACCATAGATCTAACCCTAACTCTAAAACTAAACTAACCCTAACCCTAAAACTAAACCTAACACTAGCCCTAAACATAACACTAACTCTACTCTTAAATCTAGCCCTAACACTAGTCCTAGCCCTAACACAAAACTGAGCCTTAGCCCTAATCCTAACCCTTAACTAAATCAAAACCTAACTCTACACCTAGCCCTAACCCTAGACCTAATTTGAGTTTTAAGCTGAACCCTAAAACAAACCCTGAACCTGACTCTGACCATAATACTAGACCTAGTTTTAAACATCACCCTAACCCTAAACCTAAACATAACACTAGACCTAGCCCTAACTCTATCCCTAAAACTAGCCCTAATTGTAATCCTAATACTTACTTTAGCCGTAACACTAACCCTAGCCCTATATTAACACCAAACCTAGCCCTAATCCGAGCCCTAAACCAAGCTTTAACTCTAACCTTAAAACTAACACTAGCACTTATAATAACCATAATACCAGCCCTAACCCTAGCTCTAACCCTATCCATTACCCTAACGCATAACCCTAACCCTAATGCTAACCCTAGGCCTAAACCTAACCCTATCCCTAATCCTAACCCTATCCATTACCATAAACCTAACCTAAACCTATCATTACCCTAATCCTAGCTCTAAAGCTAATTCAAGCCCTAAATTTAAACTTTAACCTATCGCAAATACTAATCATGACCCTGACCCTAATAATACCCTTAGCTCTAAAACTGACCCTAACCATAAACCCTTACATTAGATGTAGCTATAAAACTAACCTGAAAATATCTTTAACCATACCGCTAGACCTGGAATTAGCCCTAGCCCTAATCCTAGCCCTAAACCTAGCCTTAATCCTAACCCAAAACATAACCTGAGCCCTAAGCCTAATTCTAATCCTCACCCTAGCCTAAACCTACCTATAACCCCATTCCTTAACCTAAACCTATCCATAACCCTAAACCTAAAATAACCCTAAATCTAAACCTAACCCTAACCCTACCACTAGGCCTAACAAACCCTAGTGCTAATCCCAGCCCTAATTTAGTCCTATTCTAAACCTAACCCTAGTGATAAGACTAACTCTAACTCTTGCCCTAGCCCTAGCCCTAGTTTTATCCTTACCCCTAGCCCTAACCCTAGATCTAAAGCTAACTCTAAATCTAAAGCTAACTCTAAATTTAACCATAACCATAATCCTAAACCAAACCCTAACACTAGCCTTAACCATAACGCTAATCCTAAAACTTGCCCTACACCTAGCCCTATCCATGAAACAAAACCAAGCCATAGCTCTAACCCTAACCCTTAACCTAAACCAAACCATAATCATACACCTAGTCCTAACCCTAACTCTAAAACTAACCCTGACCCTGACACTGATGCTAACACCCTAGCTCTAAATATAATCCTAACGTTAAATGAACCCTAACGCTAGACCTAGCCTTAATACTAACCCTAAAACTATCCCTATTCATACCCCTAGATCATACATTAGTCATTGGGTTAACCCTAACCTTAACCCTATCACGAATCCTACCTGTAATCTGAGCCCTAACCCTAGCTCTAACCCTTTCCTTTAACCTAAGCCAAACCGTAAACCAAATGTCAATACTAGTCCTAGCCCTAATCCTTAGCCTAACTTAAACTATAACATATTACTCTACCTATCCCTAGCCCTCATTCTAGCTCTACCACGACCCCTAACCCTTATTCTGACCCTAAAACTAACCCTAGGTCTAAAGCTGACCCTAACCCTAAACCAAACCCTAACACTAAGCCTACCGGTAATCCTATACTATAACTAACACTAACACTAGCCCTAGGCCAAACAATAATCCTAAATATAATGATAAATCTAGCCCTAGACCTAAACAAAAACCTAGCCATAGCCCTAAAAACAAACCTTAACATAAACCAAACACTAATTCTACCCCCATACCTAATCCTCGTCTTATACCTGGATCTAACTCTAACCCTAACACTAACCTGAACACAGACCCTGACCTTAACACTAAACTTAGCTCTAAACCTGACCCTAACCCAAAACCTAGACCTAACACTAGACCTAGCCATAATCCTAACCCTATAAGTAGCCCTAAACATAACCCTAGCTTTCATATTATCAATTACTAGACCTAGCCATAACCCTAACCCTAAAAATAGCCCTAAACATGACACAAAACCTAACCCTAATCATAGGCCTTAACTTAGCAATAAGCATAACTCTAACCCTAACCTTAACCCTAGCCCTAGCCCTATGCTAACTCTAACCATAGCCTCACACATAACCCTACCTCAAAATCTAATGCTTACCCTAAATATAAACCTAATCCTATCCTAAAGCCCAACCCTAACTCTAGAAATAATCATAAACTTAATATTAGCCTGAATATTAACTCTAACCTTATCCATTACCCTAAACCTTACCCTAACCCTAATTATAACCATATCCCTAACACTAAACCTAACCCTAAACATAAACACAATCCCAGACCTAACCCTAAACCTAACCCTTGCCATAGCCCTAGCCCTAGCTAAAAAATTAAGCCTTACACTAAATGTAATCCTAACACTAGCCCTAACACATACATTAACCCTAACACTAACCCTAAATCTAACATTATTCATTACCCTAACCCTATGAAAACCCTAGCCATAATCCTAACCCTAAACCAAACCCTAACTGTAAACATAACCCTAGACCTAAACTTAAACCTAACCCTTGCCCTAGCCCAAATCCTAGCTAGGGCAAGGGTTAGGTTTAAGTTCAAACACTAACCCTTACCCTAACCTAACCATAACCCTAGCCCTAACCCTAACACTTACCCTAACCCTAATACTTACTCTAAACCAAACTCTAGCCCTATCCCAAAACCTAACCCTAATCATGGACTTACTCCAAACCATAACCTAGCCTTAACCCTAGCTCTAAACCTATCCATTACACTAAACATAACCCTAACTTTAACGCTAACCCTAACCCTATTGCTAAACCTAACCCATCCATTACCCTAAAACTTAACAGAAACCTAAACTTAACCCTATCCATTACACTGACCCTATACCTAACCCTAATGCTAATTCAAGCCCTAAAACTAAACTATAACCTAAATGAATCACTAACCCTGACCCTAACCCTAATAATACCTTTATCTCTAAACCTGACTCTTATCCTAAACGTAACCTTTAACTAGACCTAGCCATAAACTAACCCTAAAACTATTCCTAACCATAACCCTAGACCTGACAGTAGCCCTAGCCCTAATCCTAGCCCTAAACCTAACAGAAACCCTAGCCCTCATCCTAGCCCTAAACCTAGCCTTAATCCTAACCTGAACCCTAACCCTAGCCCTAATCTTAATTCTAACCCTTGCCCTAGCCCTAAAGCTAGCTATAGCCCCACCTATTCCCCTATGCATAACCCTAACTCCAATGTTAACCCTAACCTAGCCCTAACCTAGGCCTAAACATATCGCTAACCCTAGCCCTAATTATAGCCCTAATTTATCCCTTACCCTAACTCTACTCTTAAGCGTAGTCCTAAGAGAAACGCTAACTCTCTTCCTGGCTGTATCCCTAGTTCTAACCCTGTCCCTTACCATAAAACTAAACCTAGCCCTAACACTAGCTCTAGCCCTAATCCTTGATCTAACCTTAACTATAAATCTAACCCTAATTCTATGCCTAAACCTCACCCTAACACTACCCCTAACCCTAATGCTAATCCAAAATCAAGCCCTAACACTAGCCCTAGCCATAAAACAAAACTGATCCATAGCCCTAACCCTAACCCTTAGCTTAAACCAAACCATAACCCTACATCTAGCACTAAATTAAGCCCTAATTCAACTCCTAACCCTAACCCTAAAACTAACCCTGACCCTGACTCTGACCCTAACACTAACCCAAGCTCTAAACAACACCTTAACCATAAACCTATGCTTTGCATGCTTCAGCGTAGGCCTACATTCACAAGGAAGAAACCAGAGAGTGCCCAAGAAGAACTGATTGAGTGTGTGAAGTTTCAAGCAGCTAACACAAACCCTGTAGGTTATCCAGCTTCATTTCCAATTACCCATTTAGGTCAAAATGAAGTGAAACCTTAAACATACCATAACCCTAAACCTTGTGCTAAGACTAACTCTAATTCATGCCGTAGCCCCAGCCCTAGTTTTATCCTTAGCCCTAGCCCTAATCCTAGATCTAAACCTAACTCTAAATCTAAACCTAACTCTAAATTTAACTGTAACCATAATCCTAAATCAAACCCTAAAACTAGCCCTAATGATAAAGCTAAACCTAAAACTTGCCATAACCCTAAATTGACTTTAGCCCTAACCCTAACAAGCTGTTCCTGACAGTGAACCTTGAACCAAGAAGGACCAAACCTGGAAAACATATTAAAGTTAGGTAAAAGATTAATCCTACCTGGTATCAAAGAAATTTGAACAAAACCAACTTAGATTACTTCCACAGGAAACAAACCAGAGAATCCTCACTGAGAACTGATTGAGTTTGTGAAGTTTCAAGGAGCTAGCAGAAACACTGTTTGAATTTCTGCTTCAATTCCATTAACCCCTATAGGGTAAAAAGAAGAGAAACATGAAAATTGAAACTGTTCCTGAGAGCAAACCCTTTTTTGTAAGAGGCCCAAATATTTGGAGTATAGTAAAAATAGGAAAAAGGTGAATCCTGCCCAGTATCATAGAAATTTGAAAAAAAAAAAAAAACTAACTCTAATACTACACTAGGTCTAACCCTAGTCCTAACACTAACTCTAATCCTAACCTTAATCTGTTTAGAGAACCTTTGATCATAGAAATTTCAAAATTGGCTCGCCTGGTGGGCCAAGCTTACAGATGAATCATGGGCAGTTTCAAAGAAATCTGACAAAATACTTGCAGGGAGGTATTTCAGTACATGTGTATTTCCATGTTTTCTCCTAAAGTGCTCTCGGATAAATTTGTATTGCAACTTCAGTATAGGAATAATTTACAAGGAACAAAGCAGAGAGTGCCCACAGAAAACTGATTGAGTGTGTGAAGTTTCAAGCAGTTAGCACCAAACTTGTTTGATTTCCTGCTTCATGTCCATTTACACATGTAGGTCAAAATGAAGTGAAGCCATAAAATAAATATTGTTCCTGACAGAAAAGCATTGAACCAAGAAGGCTGAAACCTGGGGAACATAGTAAGGCTAGGTAAAAATATATCCTGCCCAGTATCAAAGAAATTTGAACAAGACAATCTCTAACCCTAACGCTAGGTCTAACCCTAGCCCTAACTCTAACAATAAGCCTAACCCTAATCTGTTTAGAAAATCTTTGATCACAGAAATCTCAAAGTTGTGGAGCCTAGTGAGGCAGGCAAATAGATGAATCCTGCGCAGTATCAAAGAAATCTGACCAAATGATTGGGGGAGGTAGTTCAGTACATGCATATTTTCCTGTTGTCTCCTAAAATGCTCTCATATAGATTTGTTTTTGCATGCTTCATCTTTTGGATACTTCACAAGGAAAAAATCCATGAGTGCCCACAGAGAACTGATTGAAGTTTCAAGCAGCAAGCACCAACCCTGTTTGATTTCAAGCTCTATTTCCATTTACCTGTATAGGTCAAAATGAAGGAAACCTTAGAATATAAACTCTTCCTGCCAGCGAACCATTGAAGCGAGAAGGCCCAAACCTGGGGAAAATAGTAAAGCTAGGTAAAAGACTAATTCTGCCAAGTGTCAAATAAATTTGAATAAAACTCACTCTAACTCTAACACTAGATCTAACCCAACACTAACCTAATTCTAACCTGTTTAGAATACCTATGATCATAGCAGTCCAAACTTGGGGAGCCTAGCAGCACAAGTTAACAGATGAATCTTGCACAGTATCAACAAAATCTGATGAAATAATTGGGTGGGGTACATTCATATTCCCCTGTTTTCTCTTAAAGTGATCTTGGATAAATTTTTTATGCTTCAGCTTAAGAAACTTTCACAAAAAAAACAAAAACAAAAACAAAAACAAAAACAACAACAACAACAAAAAAAAACAGACAGTGCCCACAGAGAACTGATTGTTTGAAGTTTCGTGAAGCTAGCACCAACCCTGTTTGATTCCCAGCTCAATTTCCATTCACACCTATAGCCATAATGAAGTGAAACCTAAAAATTCACACTGTTCCTAAGAGTGAATCTTTGAACCTTGAAGGCCCAAACTTGGGTAGCGTACTAAGGCTAGGTCAAGGATAAGTCCTGTAAAGTATCAAAGTAATCCAACCAAAAACATTCAAAGCTCTTTCAGTACATGTGTATTTTGCTTGTTTCTAAAGCACTCAGAGATAAAGCTGTTTCTTTCTACTTCATCTTAGGGCTACTTCCATAGGAAACACCAGATTATGCTCACTAAAAACCACGAGCCACCACACCTTGTAGATTCAAACAGCAACTCTTTATTCTCAAACTGTCTGGCACTCTACAAACACGTTCTGGGGGAATTCACATTCTGGGCCCCAATCACGTTCTGGGCAAAATCCCAAATACTCTCTGAATCCCAAGAGAACTCAACGAGAACTCAACAAGCAGGCATGCCTGAGGCAGCAGGATATGCCCTATTCCCAGCAGGGTACACCTTAAACCTGGAACTGCCCTAAACCCAGATTGTCCTAAACCAAGAACGCCCTAAACCCCAATCTGCCCTAAACCCGGATCTGCCCTGATCCTTGAGCAAGGTCACCTTACATGCAATGACACTGCAAATGACCTGGGTCATGCCATGCGTCATTCTTACTTAGCAATTGCCCTCAGCATCTCCCCCCTTCTGATTAATTAAACAACAAGCAATGTGGCTTAAGGACCATGTCTGGTAGGTTGTCCAATTCAACATATGGTTCTTACCCGTCATGGGAAAAACTGACCTCTAGGCATCAGCTTCCTGTCTTAGGTTGATACCACTGCAATTGGATCATACCCGTCACTGACTACCGGTCCAGCATACAGCCATACTTGTGGATAGGCCTATGCACCAGTGGGGGGGTGAGGTTCTTGCCTCACCT
>NW_026004534.1:388029-391363 GCF_001458135.2 Marmota marmota marmota | reverse complement strand
TTTTTTTTTTTTTTTTTTTTTTTTTTTTTTTTTTTTTTATTTTGTGGGTTTAAAATTTTTGTCTTCCTACATTTTTTTCTACATATTCTTTTTTTCTTTTTAAGTTTCTATACTTCTGTCTTTAAAGTTTTTCACTTCAAATTTTTAATCTTCTTTATATAAATATCTTTTATCCTATTATCTTCCCATTTTTATTTTTTTAAGTAATGCCTTTACGATTAACTAGGCTTCGAATGACGCCTCCGTCATTAAGGCATTTTAACCACCTTCAATTTAACCTTTTAAAGCCTTTTGCAACTTACTTAGACATTTTACAACTTTTTACTTTACCACACATAGATTTTCTCATCTAGAAACATTTCTTTTTCTTATAACCTTCCATATTAAAATATATTTCCACATCTTGAATCTTTTTATATCTCTTTTTTCTTTTTTCCGCCATGAAGGTATCTCAACTACCTTCAATTTAACCTTTTAAAGCGTTTTAATTATCATCTATATTGTACTTTTAAATGTACTTTTTCACCACCTACAACTTCACTCTTTTAAACGAGGCTTAGATTCTGTTTAAATCACTTTAATGTTAGTTTACATGGCTGCCCTTCAACCAAAGGCTTTTTTTTTTCTCCATTAAGAAGCTTTGTCTCAATCTGCCATGTACAAATATCTTTTTCTTCTTTCTTCCTTTCTCAAGCTTTTAAATTAAGTCTAGTTTCCTCATAATCTTTTTAAATGGCATTTTAGAACTTTTTACTTTACCACACAGAGATTATCTCATCTAGAAACATTTATTTTTTTAACCTTTATATTACAATATATTTTCACATCTTGAATCTTTTTATATCTCTTTTGTAGCTGTTAACCCTTTTTATAAATTCACATTTTGAAACAACCCTTATAAAATTTCTGATTTAGACAAATTACTCCACTTTAATAAAGTGAAATACTTTCATGTTTTTTATGGTACTATAATAATGTAATTGAAACCCAACTGAAACTTCTTATACTCTTTGTATATAAATTACACATGATCTTAACACCTAGTAACCTTGTTTCAGCAAAGACACAGACCAAAGCAATATTAAACCTTTTTTCCATTCACCAATTTATGAAAACACACATAATGTTTCAATATATTACCTTATGTAACTTAATAAGTAAAGAGTACTTGATTTTATATTTAGTGATTTATATTTTAACACTTTAGCTTTGTAAATTAATCAGATGTCTGTAAAAACCAAGATCTTAGACAAGTGTAGTAAACAGAATTAGCCATCTCTTTCTTGTTGAAGAAAAATCCTTCTACAGGATACCATGATGGTCCCATTGATATACTTAATAACTCATCTTTAAAAAGCCATGGGCTACATTTTTGTATTGTATCAACATATGCCCTAATTGTTCTTGGTCTCACTGTGGTGCCTCCTTCCTCTAACAATTTCTCTTGCTTGGAGGTGAATAACTTCAAACCTTGAGTCAACCATTTTCCCCAGTTTGCCTGAAAAAGTTCTAGGAACAGGCAACTTGAAATAAAAACAAAATAAATCAAAACAATAACACATTGTTTTTTGAATTGGTCACCCATTCTTTCACTCTTCCTCAGGGGCAAGCAATTTCACTTACCTCTAAGCTTCAGAAGTTCCCAGCACGGGACGCCAAATGCCGCAGTCTGGCTGGGCACAAATTCACGAGCCACCACACATTGTAGATTCAAACAGCAACTCTTTATTCCCGAACTCACACTGGCACTCTACAAACACGTTCTGGGGGAATTCACGTTCTGGGCCCCAATCACATTCTGGGAAAAATCCCAAATACTCTCTGAGAACTCAAGGAGAACTCAAGGAGCAAGCATGCCTGAGGCAGCAGGATACGCCCTATTCCCAGCAGGGTACACCCTAAACCTGGAACCGCCCTAAACCTGGATTGTCCTAAACCGGGAATGCCCTAAACCCCAATCCGCCCTAAACCCCGATCCGCCCTTATCCTTGAGCAAGGTCACCTTACATGCAATGACACTGCAAATGACCTGGGTCATGCCATGCATCATTCTTACTTAGCAATGGCCCTCAGCAATGGAATGTGTAAGGTTTCAAGCAACTAGCCCAAACCTTGTTTGACTTCCAGCTTCATCTCCATTCACCATATAGGGCAAAAAGAAGAAAAACATGAAAATTGAAACAATTTCTTAAAGCAAACCCTTTATGTAGGAAGCCCAAACATTTGGAGTATAGTCAAAATAGAAAAAAAGATGAATCCTGCACAGTATCATAGAAATTTGAAAAAAAAAAAAAAAAAACATACTCTAACCCTTACACTAGGTCTTATCCTAGTCCTAACAGTAAACTTAACCTGTTTAGAGTTCCTGTGATCCTAGAAGTCCCACACTTGTGGAGCATAGTGGGGCAGGCTAACAGATGAATCCTGCATAGTATCAAAGAAATCTGACCAAATAATTGGGGGAGGTAGTTCAGTACATGCATATTTCCCTGTTTTCTCCTAAAGTGCTCTCACATAAAGTTGCTTTGCATGCTTCAGCTTAGGGCTACTTCCACAAAGAATGAATCAGAGAATGCCCATAGAGAACTGATTGAGTGTGTGAGGTTTGAAGTAGCTAGCACCATCCTTGTTTGATTTCCAGCTCTGTTTCTGTTTACCCGAATAGGTCAAATGAAATGAAAACATATAATACAAACTGTTCTGGAGAGTGAACCCTTGATCCAAAAGGCTCAAACCTAGGAAATATAGTAAGGCTAGGTAAAAGATGAATCCTTCCCAGTATCAAAGAAATTTGAACAAAACTAAATCTAACAAAACACTAGCTGTAACCCTAGCCCTAACCTAATACTAAACCTAACCTAACCCGTTTAAAGAACCATTGATGATAGTAGTCCCCAAATAAAGAAGTCTAGTGAGGCAAGCTTACATATGAATCCTGTGCAGTATCAAAGAAATCTGACCAAATAATTGTGGGAGGTGTTTCAGTACATGCATATTTCTCTGTTTTCTCCTAATGTGCTCTTGGGTAAATTATTTTTTATGCTTCAATTTAAGGTACTTTCACAAGAAACAAACCAGAGAGTACCCACAGAGAGCTGAGTGTGTGAAGTTTCAAGCAGATACTACTAAACCTGTTTGATTTCCAGCTCCATTTTCATTCACATCTATAGTCCATTATAAAGTGAAATCTAAAAATTCAAACTGTTCCTGAAAGTGAACCGTCAAACCTTGAAGGCCCAAACTTGGAAATCCTACTAAAGCTAGGAAAAGGATGAATCCTGTACAGTATCAAAGTATTCCAAGCAAAAAAAAAAAAAAAAAAAAAAAAAAAAAA
>NW_026004534.1:364182-384486 GCF_001458135.2 Marmota marmota marmota | reverse complement strand
AGCCCAAAGCTGAAGTAAAAAGAAGCTTCCTCCTAAAGTGCTCACAGATAAAGCTGTTTCTTTCTACTTCAGCTTTGGGCTACTTCCACAAGAAACAAATGAGAGAATGCACACTGAGAACTTATTGAGTATGTGAAGTTTCAAGCAACTAGCCCAAACTCTGTTTGAGTTCCACCTCCATTTCCATTCATCACTATAGGACAAAATGAAGTAAAACATGAAAATTGAAACTGCGCCAAAGAGCAAACCCTTTTAACTATGAGGCCCACACATGGGGAGTATACTAAGAATAGGAAAAAGATGAATCCTTCCCAGTATCAAAAAAGTTGAAAAAAACCTGACTCTAACACCAACACTAGCTCTAACCCTTGCCTAACTCTAACCATAACCCTAACCATAAGTTGTTAAGAGAACGTTTGATCATAAAAGTTTCAAACTTGGGGAGATTAGTGTGGCAATCTTACATATGACTCCTTCATAGTATCAAAGAAATCTGACAAAATAATTGGGGGGAGTATTTCAGTACATACATGTTGTCCTGTTTTCTTCTAAAGTGCTCTTGGATAAGGTTGTTTTGCATGCTTCACCTCATGGCTACTTTGACAAAGAAAAAAAAAAAACAGAGAGTGCCCACAGACAACTGACTAAGGATGTGAAAGTTCAACCATCTAGCACCAACCCTCTGATTTACAGCTCCATTTGCATTTACCCATATAGGTCAACATGAAGTGAGACATTGAAAACAAACTCTTCCCAACAAAATATGAACTGAGAAGTCCCAAAACTGGGGCACATAATAAGGCTAGGTAAAAGATAAATCCTTCCCAGTATCAAAGAAATTTGAAAAAAAAAAAAAAACCTCTAACCCTAACACTAGCTCTAATGCTAGCCCTAACCCTAATCCTAAAACTAACCCTAACTTGTTTAGAAAACCATTGACCCTAGATGTCCCAAACATGCGGAACCTACTGGGGCAATCTAATAGATGAATCCTGTGCAGCATCTAAGAAATCTGACCAAATAATTGTGGGAGGTAGTTCAGTACAGGCCTATTTCCCTATTTTCCACTAACATACTCTCAGATAAAGTTGCTTCACATGCTTTAGCTTAGGGCTATATTCACAAAGAACAAACCAGAGAGTGCACACAGAGAACTGATTGAGTGTGTGATGTTTCAAGCAGCTAGCACCAATGCTCTTTGATTTTGAGTTCCAATTCCCGTTACCCATATAGGTCAAAATGAAGTGAAACCTCAAAATTCAAACTGTTCCTCACAGCGAACCATTAAACTGAGAAGGCCCAAACCTGAGGAACATAGTAAGCCTAGGAAAAGGTGAATCCTGCCCAGAATCAAATAAATTTTAAAAAAATTAGCTCTAACTCTAACACTAAATTTAACCCTAGCCCTAACCATAGTCCAAACCTATTTAGAGAACCTATGATCATAGAAGTCCCAATTTGGGGCACCTAGTGGGGAAGGCTAATGGATGAATCTCATGCAGTATCAAAGAAATATGTGCAAATAATTGGGGGAGGTAGTACACTACATGCATGTTTTTCTGTTTCTCATAAAGTGCTCTTGGATAAAGTTGTTTATTTTATGCTTCAGCTTATGTCTACTTTCTCTTTTTTTTGTCTTATTTTTTTATTGGTTGTTCAAAACATTACAAAGCTCTTGACATATCATATTTCATGCATTAGATTCAAGTTGGTTATGAACTCCCAATTTGCTTATGTCCACTTTCTCAAGGAAAAAAACAGAGAGTGCACACAGAGTACTGATTAAGTGTGTGAAGTTTCAAGGAGCTAGCACAAACTCTGTTTAATTTCCACCTCCATTTCCATTCACCCCTATAGGGCAAAATGAAGTAAACCATGAAAATTGAAAATCTTCCAGATAGTGAAGGTTTTATCTAGGAGGCCCAAACATGGGAGTATAGTAAAGATAGGAAAAACATGAATACTGCCCAGTATCAAAAAAAAAAATTGAACAAAACAAACTCTAATGCTAACACTATGTCTAATACTAGCCCTAAACCTAACCCTAAATCAAACACTAACCTGTTTAGAGAATCTTTGATCACAGAAGTCCTAAACTGGGGAGCCTAGTGGGGCAGGCTAACAGATGAATCCTGCCCAATATCAAAGAAATCTGACCAAATGATTTGGTGAAGGATTTCAGTGCATGCACATTTCACTGTTTTCTCCTAAAGTGTTCTTGGATAAATTTGCTTTGCATGCTTTAGTTTAGAACTATTTTCACAAGGAATAAAACAGAGAGTGCCCACAGAGAACTGATTGAGTGTGTGAGTTTCAAGCAGTTAGCACCAAACTTGTTTGATTTCCAGCTCCATGTCCATTTACCCATGTAGGTCAAAGTGAAGTGAATCCATAAAATACAAATTGTTCCTGACAGCAAAGAATTTAACCAAGAAGGCTGAAACCTGGGGAACATATTAAGGCTAGGTAGAAATGTATCCTGCCCAGTATCAAAGAAATTTGAACAAGACAAACTCTAACCCTAACACTAGGTCTAACACTAGCCCTAACTCTAATCATAAGACTAACCCTAACCTTTTCAGAAAACCTTTGATCATAGAAGTCTCAAAGTTGTGGAGTCTAGTGGGGAAAGCTAAGAGATGAATCCTGTGCATATAAAGAAATCTGATCAGATGATCGGGGGAAGTAGTTTAGTACATGCAAAGGAAACTGTTTTCTCCTAAAGTTCTCTCGCATATAGTTGTTTTTGCATGCTTCATTTTTGGGATACTTTCACAAGGAAAAAACCAGAGAGTACCCACAAAGAATTGATTGAGCATGTGAAGTTTAAAGCAATGAGCACCAACCTTGTTTGATTTCCAGTTCAATTTCCATTCACCCATATATGTCAAAATGAAGTGAAGCCTTAAAATACAAACTGTTCTTTACAGTGAAACATTGAATCAAGGCAAAAATCTGGGGAACATAGTAAGGCTACATAAAAGATTAAACTTGCTCATATCAAAGAAATTTGAACAAAATTAACTCTAATCATAACACTAGCTCTTAATCTAGCCCTAAACCTAACCCTAAATCTAACCAAACCTGTTTAGACAATCTTTGTCTTAGAAATCCCAAATATGGGGCAACTAGTAGGGCAAGCTAACAGATGAGTCCTTCCCAGTATCCAAAATATTTGACTAAGTAACTGGAAGAGGAATTTCCGTACATACATATTTCCCTGTTTTCTCCTAAAGTGCTGTCTTGTAAAGTTTTTTTTGCATGCTTCAGCTTAGGGAAACATTCACAAGGAAGAAACCAGACAGTTCCCACAGAGAACTGATTGAGTGTATGAAGTTTAAGTAGCTAGTATCAACCCAGTTTGATTTCCAGCTCCATTTCCATTTATCCATACAGGTCAACATAGAGTGAAAACTTAAAATACAAACTGTTCCTGAAAGTGATCTGCTGAACCAAAAAGGCCTAAACCTGGGGAACAAAGTAAGGCTATGTCAAAGATAAATCCTGCCCAGTATGAAAGATAAATATCTAAAAACTAACTCTAATCTTAACACTATCTCCAACCATAGTCATACCCCTAACCCTATCCTGTTTAGCGTGCCTTTGGTCATATAATGCTCAAACTTGGGGAGGCTAGGGGGGGAAAGTAATAGATTATTCCAGAGCAGAATAAAAGAAGTTTGATCAAATAATTGGTTGAGGTAGTTCAGTACATGTGTATTTCCCCGTTTTATCCTAAAGTGCTTTTGGATAAAGTTGTTTTTTTATGCTTCAACTTAGGATACTTTCACAAGGAAGAAATCAGAGAGAGCACACAGAGAACTGATTGATGTGTGAAGTTTGAAGCAACTCGTACCAACACTATTTGATTTTGAGCTCCATTTCCCTTTACCATATAGGTCAAAATGAAGTGAAACCTTATAATATAAACTGTTACTGTCAGCAAGCCATTGATCTGAGAAGGCCCAATCCTGGGGAACATAGTAAGGCTAGGTACAGTACGGTTAGTGTTAGGGTTAGGGTTAGGATTAGGTCTAGGTCATCATTAGGGGTAGGCTTAGGGTTAGTGTAATGGATAGGTTTAGATGTAGGCTTAGGGTTATGGTTATGGTTAGATTGCAGTTTAGACTTAGGGTTAGGGCTATGGTTATATTTAGGTTTATGGTAAGGGTTAGGGTTTGAGCTAGGGTTAAGTATATGGCAAGTGTGAGGTTTACTGTTAAGTATAGTGTTAATTTTCTGGTTAGGTTTAGGTTTAGGGTTAGGCCTAGGGTTATCAATAGGGTTAGGATTCAGTTTAGTGTAATGGGTAGGTTTAGAGCTAGGTTTGGGGCCAGGGTTAAGGTTAGAATTAGGGCTAGAGTTAGGTTTAGATTTAGGGATAGGTGTAGGTTTATATTTAGGGTAAGGGTTAGGCTTTGAGCTAGGGTTAGGACTAAGGCAAGTGTTAGTTAGGTTTAGGGCTAAGGTTAGGGTTAGTGTTATGCTTAGGGCTAGGTTTAGGCCTAGGATTAGCTCTAGGTTTTGTGTTGGGTTTAGGCCTATGGTTAGTGCTATGGGTAATGTAAGAGCTAGGGTTATGTTTATGGCAACTCGTAGGTTTAGGGTTATGGCTAGGACTAGTGTTTGGTTTAGATTTTCGGGTAGTGTCAGGTTTAGATATAGGTTTATTCTAAAGGTAGGGTCAGTGTTTGGGTTAGAGTTAGAGTTAGGGTTACAGCCAGAATTAGGACAAGGTTTAGGTCTAGGGGTAGGGTTAATGTTTGAGTTAGGTTTAGGGTTATTGTTCGGGGTAAGGCTAGGTTTATGTTTAGGTCTAGGGTTATTGTTAAGGCTAGAATTAGGATTAGGTTTCAGTCTACAGCTAGTGTTAGGTTTTGGTCTAGGGATAGGGCCAGGTTTAGACCTAGGGTTAGTGTTATGGTCAGAATAAGGGTCAGGGTTAGCATTAGGGTTTGGGATAGCACTAGAGCTAGAATTAGGGTTAGGGTTAGGACTATTAATATGGTTAAGGTTTTGGTTAGCCTAAGGATTAGGGATAGGTCTAGGGTTACCAATAGGGTTAGGGTTTTGCTTAGGGTAAGGGATAGCCTTAGAGTTAGGGTTAGGGTTAAATCTAGGTTTAGGGCTCCAATTAGGGCTATTTTTTTGTGTTAGGGTTATGGCAATGGCTAATGTAAGAGCTAGGGTTACAATTAGGGTTAGTTTTAGGGTTAGGGTTAGAGGTAGCTGTAGTGTTAGGTTTAGGTTTAAGCTTAAGGTAATATGTAGAGCTAGAGTTAATTTTAGGATATGAGTCAGGGTCAGGGTTAGTGTCAGTGTTAGGGTTACGACTCAAATAAGGGCTAGGTTTACTGTTAGTGTTTGGTTTAAGGTGGGGGCAGTATTTAGAGCTAGGATGAATGTTAGTATATGAGTCAGGGTCAGGATTAGTTTTAAGGTTAGGGTTATGACTCGAATTAGGGCTAGGGTTACTGTTAGCTTTTATTTAAGTTTGGGGTGGTGTTTAGAACTAGAGTGAGTGTTAGGATATGAGTCTGGTTCAGGGTAATTTTAAGATTAGAGTTAGTACTATAACTAGGGCTAGGGTTAGGTCTAGGTGTAGAGTTAGGATTTGGTTTAAGTTAAGGTTTAGGGTTAAGGGTATTTCTCAGTTTTGTTTTAGTCCTAGGTTTAGGGTTAGGGCTAGTTATATTATTAGCATTAGTGTTAGGACTAGTGTTAGTGTTAGGCTTAGGTTTAGGGTTAGATTTGGAGTTAGCATTAGATCTACGGTTAGGGCTAGGTCTAAGGTTATGGCAAGGGTTATGGTAACATTAATGGATAAGGTTAGAACTAGGGATAGGGATAGGGCAAGAATTAGTGTTGGTCTTAAATTTAGGGTTAGGAATAGTTTTAGGGATAGGGCTAAATTAAGGATAAGATTAGGGCTATGGTTTTTGTTCAGCTTAGGCCTAACTTTAGGACTAGGGTTATGGTTATGTTTAGAGTAAGGGATCATGTTACTGCTAGGTTTAGAGGTAGGGTGAGGGTTAGAATTATGGTTAGAGCTAGTGTTAGGGTTAGGATTATGATTAAGGCTAGGTTTAGGGCTAGGATGAGGGCTAGGGTTTGTTGTAGGGTTAAGTCTAGAATAGGGCTAGGTCTAAATTCAGGTCTACAGTAACAGAGGTGGATTTAGGGTTAGGTTTATGTCTAGGTCTAGTGTAAGTGTTAGGCTTAGGGTAAGGGTCAGGTTTAGAGCTATGTGTATTTTAAGGGTCAGGATCAGGATTAGGGTTTGTTTTAGGTTAATGTTTAGGGATAGAGCTCAAATGAGCATTAGGATTAGGGTTAGGATTAGGTTATGGATTGTGTTAGGTTTAGATTTCAGGGTAGGTTTAGGGTAATGGAGAGTTTTAGGGTTAGCTATAGGGTTAGGGTGAGGCCTAGGGTTAGCATTAGGATTAGGGTTATCATAAGGATAATATATAGTGTTAGAGCTAAGGTTAGGGCTAGGGTAATGATTAGGTTTAGGGCTAGATTTAGGGTTAGGGTTTGGGATAGGACTAGTAACCCTAGCTTAGGGTAAGTTTAAGGTTAGGTTTTGGGTATAGGTTAGGTTTTGAATTAGGGTTAGGTCTAGGGTAAGGATTAGGTTTAATGTTAGGTCTAGGGTTAGGGTTATGGTTATGGTCAGGGTTAGGTCTAAGGTTATGACTAGGGTTTTAATTAGGTTTAGGTTTATGTTTAGGATAATAGATTGGGTTAGATTTAAGTTTAGCTTTAGGGTTAAGGTTAGGTTTACAGTTAAGTTTAGTTTTAGGGCTAGGTTTACTGTTGGATTTAGGGTAAGGGTTAGGGTTTGAGTTAGAGTTAGGTCTATGGCATGGTTTAGGTCTAGGGTTAGGTTCATGGTTTGGGTAGGATTTCAGTTAAGGTTACAGCTAGGGTTATCACTAGGGTTATGGTTAGAGTTAGGATATTGGCTAGAGTTAGAGCTAGGGTTAGGGCTAGGGTTAAGGATAGGTTTAGGGCTACGGTTAGGGTTATGACTAGTTATAAGGATAGGGTTTTGTTTACGCTTAGGTTTAGGCTTTGAGCTAGGGTTAGGTCTAAGGTGAAGGTTAGAGTTAGGGTTAGGTCTAGGGATAAGATTACAGTATGGTTAGGGTTAGGGTTAGGATTTGGGCTAAGTCATCATTAAGGTAGGGTTAGGGTTATGGTAGTGGATAGGTTTAGATGTAGGTTTAGGGTTATTGTTACAGTTAGATTTAGCTTTAGGCTTAGGGTTAGGGCTATGATAACCATAGGTTTATGGTAAGGGTTAGGGTTTGAGTTAGGGTTAATTCTATGGTGAGTGTGAGGTTTACTGTTAGGTCTAAGGTTAGTTTTCCTGTTAGGTTTAGGGTTCAGGTTAGGCCTAGGGTTATCAATAGGATTAGGGTTAGGTTTAGGGTAATTGGTAGGTTTAGAGCTAGTTTTAGGGCTAGGGTTAGCGTTAGATTTGGGGATAGGTGTAGGTTTATGTTTAGGATAAGGGTTAGGCTTTGAGCTAGGGTTAGAGCTAAGGTGAGGGTTAGGTTAGGGCTAGGGCTAGTGTTAGGGTTAATGTTATGCTTAAGGCTAGGTTTAGGCTTAGGATTAGCTCTAGGTTTGGTGTTAGGTTTTAGCCTAGGGTTAGGGCTATGTGTAATGTAAGAGTTAGGCTTATGTTTAGGGCTAGATTTAGGATTAGGGTTATGGCTAGGTCTAGCGTTAGGTTTAAATTTTTGGGTAGGGTCAGGTTTAGAGATAGGTTTACTCTAAAGGCAGGTTCAGTGTTAGGGTTAGAGTTAGAGTTGCAGTTACAAGCAGAATTAGGACTAGGTTTAGGTCTAGGGGTAGGGTTAGTGTTTTGGTTAGGTTAAGGGTTATTGTTAGGACTAGGGCTAGGTTTATGTTTAAGTCTAGGGCTAGAGTTAAAGCTAGATTTAGGATTAGGTTTTGGTCTAGGGCTAATGTTAGGGTTTGGTCTAGGGTTAGGGCCAGGTTTAGACCTAGGGTTAGTGTTAGGGTCAGAATGAGGTTCAGGGTAAGCATTAGGGTTTTGGATAGTGTTAGACCAAAGGTGAATGCTAGGGTTAGGACTATTAATAAGGTTAGGGTATTGGTTAGCCTTAGGATTAGGGATAGGTCTAAGGTTAGCATTATGGTTAAGGTTTCACTTAGGGTAAGGGGTAGACTTAGAGCTAGGATTAGGGCCAGCATTAGGGTTTGGGTTAAATCTAGGTTTAGGACTCAGATTAGGTCTAGTTTTTCTGATAATATTAGGGCAATGGCTAATGTAAGAACCAGAGTTACAATTAGGGTTAGTTTTAGGGTTAGGGGTATGAGTAGGTGTAATGTTAGGGTTAGGTTTAATGTTAGGTTAATATTTAGAGATAGGGTTATTGTTAGGATATGATTCAGGGTCAGGGTTAGTTTTAGGGTTAGGGATAAGACTTAAATAAGGGCTAGGGTCACTGTTAGGGTTTGGTTTAAGTTGAGGGCAGTGTTTAGAGCTAGGGTGACTTTTATAATATGAGTCGGGGTCAGGGTTAGTTTTAAGGTTAGGGTTGTCTCGAATATGGGCTAGGGTTACTGTTAAGGTGGTGTTTAAGTTTAGGGTGTGTTTAGAGCTAAGATGAGTGTTAGGATATAAATCAGGGTCAGGGTAAGGTTTAAGGTTAGGGTTAGGACTCGAATTAGGGCTAAGGTTAGGTCTAGGTGTAGTGTTGGCTTAAGTTAAGGTTTACGGTTAGGGGTATTGCTCAGTTTTTTTAGTCCTAGGTTTAGGGTTAGCACTAGTTATATGATTAGCATTAGGGTTACGGCTAGTGTTAGTGTTAGGCTTAGGCTTAGGGTTAGGGTTAGATTTGGAGTTAGCATTAGATCTAGGGTTAGTACTAGGTCTAAGGATAGGGCAAGTGTTAGGGCTAGTGTTAGGGTTATGGTAACAGATACATTTAGAAATAGAGATAGGGCTAGGGCGAGATTTAGTGTTAGTATTAGGGGTAAGGTTATGGTTAGTTTTAGGGATAGGGCTAAATTAGGGCTAGAATTAGGTCTAGGGTTAGTGTTCAGCTTAGGACTAGTGTTAGGATTAGGGTTTTGGTTATGTTTATGGTAAGGCATGGGGTTATAGCTAGGTTTAGAGGTAGCATGAGGGTTAGAATTAAGGTTAGACTGAGTGTTAGGATTAGGGTTAAGGTTATGATTAAGGCTAGGTTTAGGGCTAGGATGAGTGCACATGTTTGTTGTAGGGTTAGGACTAGGGTTAATGTCATGTTAGGTGTAGATTTAGGGTTAGGTTTATGTCTAGGTCTAGTGTAAGTGTTAGGCTTATGGTAGGGGTCAGGTTTAGAGCTAGGTGTATTTTTAGGGTCAGAATCAGGGTTAGAGTTTATTTTAGGTTAAAGTTTAGGGATAGGGCTCAAATGAGCATTAGGTTTAGGGTTAAAGTAATTTATTGGTTTAGGTTTAGGGTTCAGGGTAGGTTTAGGGTAATGGAGAGGTTTCAGGTTAGCAATAGAATTAGGGTTAGGTCTAGGGTTAGCATTAGGATTAGGGTTATCATAAGGATAATGTAGAGGGTTAGAGCTAGGGTTAGGGTTAGGGTTAGGATTTGGGTTAGGGCTAGTAACCCTAGCTTAGAATAGGATTAGTATTAGGTGTAGGGTAAAAGGTTTTGAGCTAGGGTTAGTTCTAGTTCAAGAATTAAGTTTAGTGTTAGGTCTAGTGTTATGGTTATGGTTATGGTAAGGGTTAAGTTTAGGGGTAGGGCTAGGGTTTTTTAGGGTTAAAGTTAGGTTTAGGTTAATAGATTGGGTTGAATATAAGAATAGATTTAGGGTTAAGTTTAGGTTTAGGGTTACATTTAGTTTTAGGGCTAGGTTTACAGTTGGATTTAGTTTAAGGTTTAGGTTTGAGTAAGGGTTAGGGCTACAGAAAGGATTAGGTTTAGGGTTAGGTGTAGGGATAGTTTTATGGTTTGTGTTAGTGTTTCAGTTAGGGTTATTGGTAGGATTATCATTAGGGTTAGGGTTAGAGTTAGGGTAATGGCTAAGGTTAAAGCTAGGGTTAGGGCTAGGGTTAACGTTAGGATTAAGGCTACAGTTAGGCTTATGTTTAGTTATAGGGCTAGGGTTATGTTTAAGCTAAGTGTTAGGGTTTGAGCTAGGTTTAGAACTAAGTTGAGGATTATGGTTATGGTTTGGGTTAGGGTTAGGTTGAGGGTTATGCTTAGGATAGATTTAGGCCTTGGATTAGGGCCAGGTTTTTGTGTTAAGTTTAGTCCTAGGGTTAGGGTAAGGGTTAGAGCTATTGTTAGGTTTAGAGTTAGTTTTGAACTAATTTCTTTGATACTGTGCAGATTTTTCTTTTCCCCAGCCTAACTATGCTGGCCTAGTTCGCTCCTTCTAGGTGCAACTGTTCCTTCTCAGGAACAGTTTGCATTTTTAGGTATCATGCTCCATTTTGACCTATATTGCTGAATGGAAATCCAGCTGCAAATCAAACAGGGTTTATGCTACCTGCTTGAAAGTATACACACTCAATCAATTCTCTCTGAGCATCGTCTGGCTTGTTTCTTGTAGAAGAAGCCCAAAGCTGAAGCACACAAAAACAACTTTATCCAAGACCACTCTATTAGAAAACAGGGAAATGCCCAGTTACTGAAACACCTAACCAAATTATTTGGTCAGATTCTTTGATAAGGTGCAGGTATTCATCTGTTTGATGTCCAACTAGTCTTCCCACATTTGGGACTCCAAGGATCAATGGTTCTCTAAATAGGTTAGGGGTATTGTCAGGGTTTGTGTTAGTTTTAGGACTAAAGTTACAAGCTTGTGTTATGGTTACAGTTAATTTTTGTCTACTTTTTTGATACAGGGAAGGATTCATCTTTTACCTAGCCTAACTATGCTCTTCAAGTTTGGGCCTTCTAGGTGAAATTGTTCGCTCTCAGGAAAAGATTTTATTTTCAGGTTTCACTGCATTTTGACCTATACAAGTGAATGGAAATCGATCTGGAAATCAAACAGTGTTTGTGTGTAATGCTTGAAACTTCACACAATCAGGGCTCACTATGCATTGTCTTTTTCTTTCTTGTTGAAGTAGCCCTAAGCTGAAGCATGCAAATCAACTTAATCTGAAAGCACTCTATGAATAAAACAGGAAATATGCACTTACTGATTTACCTAACCAAATTATTTAGTCAGATGTCTTTGATACAGCACAGGATTCATCTGTTTGCTGGCCCCACTCTGCTGCACACTTTTGGGACTCCTAGGTTCAATGGATCTCTAAACAGTTTAGCTATAGTGTTAGGGTTAGGGTTAGGGTTAGGGCTTTGGTTAAAGCTAGTATTAGGGTTCGAGTTAGTTTTAATCTATTTTTTTTTTATTCTGGGCAGGTTTTATCTTTTCCATAGCCTAACTATGCTCACCAAGTTTGGGCAGTGTTTCTGCTAGCTGCTTGAAACTTCACACACTCACTCAGTTCTTCATGTGCATTGTCTGATTTTTTCTTGTTAAAGTGGCCCAAAGCTGAATCACACAAAAACAAGTTTATCCAAGAGCATTTTATAAGAAAACAGGGAAATAACCAGGTACTGAAATTCCTCCCCCAATTATTTGGTCAGGTTTCTTTGATAAGGTGCAGAAATTTATCTGTTTGATAGCCCATTATCTCCCAAAATTTTGGAGTCTAAGGATTAATGGATCTCTAAACAGTTATAGTAAGTGTGAGGGTTTGTGTTAGTTTTAGGTCTAGGGTAAAAAGCTTGTGTTATGTTTAGAGTTAATTTTTGTCTAGTTTTTTTTTTTTTTTTTTTTTTTTTACTGGGCAGGATTCATTTGTTACCTATCCTAACAATGCTTGCTAAATTAGGGCCCTCTATGTGCAAGTGTTCCCTGTTAGAACAGTTTGTATTTTCAGGTTTCATTGCATTTTGACCTATATGGGTGAATGGATATTGAACAGGGTTTATGCTTGCTGCTTGAAACTTCACAGAATCAATCAGGTGTCAGAATGCATTGTCTTGTTTCTACGTTGTTGAAGTAGTCCTAAGGTGAAGCATGCAGAAACAACTAAATCCAAAAGCATTTTATGAAAGAAACAAGAAAATACCCGTTTACTGAAATACCTAACCAAATTATTTATTCAGATGTCTTTGATACTGCACCGCTTTCATCTGTTTGATAGCTCCACTCTGTTCCACACTTTTCGGACTCCTAGAATCAACAGTTTTCTAAACAGTTTTGGGATAGTGTTAGGGTTATTGTTGGGGTTAGGGTTAGGGTTAGAGCTAGTGTTAGCGGTAAAGTTAGTTTGATGCCAATTTCTTAGTTATTTGCTTACCAAGTTTGGGCCATCTAGGTGCAAGTGTTCCCTGTCAGGAGCAGTTTGTATTTTCAGGTTTCACTGCATTTTGACCTATACGGGTGATTGGAAATTGAGCTGGAAATTGAACAGGGTTTGTGCTTGCTGCTTGAATCTTTACACACTCAATCAGGTCTCAGAATGTATTGTATTTTTTCTTTCTTGTTGAAGTAGCCCTAAGTTGAAGCATGCAAAAACCAATTTTTCCAAGAACATTCTATTAAAAAACAGACAAATACCCATTTACTGAAATATCTAATGAAATTACTTAGTCAGATATCTTTGATACTGCACAGAATTCATCTGTTTCTGTTCCCACTATGCTGTACACTTTTGGGACTACTAGGATCAATGGTTCTCTAAACAGTTTAGGGATAGGGTTAGGTTTAGGTTTAGGATTAGAGTTAGGGTTAGAGCTAGTGTTAGGATTAGACTTCTTTTGGGCCAATTTCTTTGATACTGTGCAGGATTCATCTTTTACGTAGCCTAACTATGCTCCCCAAGCCTGGGCATTCCAAGTACAAGTGTTCATTGTCAGGAACAGTTTGTATTTTCAGGTATCACTGCATTTTGACCTATATGGGTGAATGGAAATCTAGGTGAAAATAAAATAGGGTTTTTACTAGATGCTTGAAACTTCACACACTCAATCAGTTCTCCATGAGCATTGTCTGTTTTATTTCTTGTAGAAGAAGCCCAAAGCGGAAGCTCACCAAAACAAGTTGATGAGAGCACTCTATAAGAAAACAGGGAAATAGCCAGTTATTTAAATTCCTCATCCAATTGTTTGGTAAGATTTTTTTAATAAATCACATGAAATCATCTGTTTGCTAGCCCACTAGGCTCCTCACGTTTGGGACTCCAAGTATCAATGGTTCTCTAAACAGGTTAGGGTAAGTGTTAGAATTTGTGTTGGTTTTAGGACTAGGGTGAGAGCTTGTATTATGCTTAGAGTTAGTTATTGTCTAGTTTATTTGATACTGGCCTGGATTCATCTATTACCTAGCCTAACTATGCTCGCCATGTTTGGGAATTCTAGGTGCAAGTGTTCGCTCTCAGAAACAGTTTGTATTTTCAGGTTTCACTGAATTTGGAATTATATGCCTAAATGGGAATTCAGCCTGAAATCAAAGAGGATTTTGGCTAGCTGCTTGAAACTTCACACATTCAGTCAGTTCTAAGTGAGCATTGTCTGGGATCATTTCTTGTAGAAGAACCCCAAAGCTGAAGCACACAAAAACAAGTTGATCCAAGAGCACTGTATAAGAAAACAGGGAAATACCCAGTTACTGAAATTCCTCCCCTAATTGTTTGGTGAGATTTGTTTGATAAAGCACAGGAATTCATCTGTTTGCTAGCCCACTAGGCTCCCCAATTTGGGACTCCAAGGATCATGGTTCTCTAAAGAGGTTAGGGTTAGAGTCAGGGTTTGTGTTAGTTTTAAGGCTAGGGTGACAAGCTTGTGTTATGGTCAGAATTAGTTTTTGTCTAGTTTCTTTGATATTGGGAAAGATTCATTTTCTTTCTATCCTAACTATGCTCACCAAGTTTGGGCCAAAAAGGGCAAGTATTCGCTGTAGGGAAGAGTTGTATTTTCAGGTTTCACTGCATTTTGACCTGTATGGGTGAATAAAATTTGAGCTGTATATTGAACGGGGTTTGTACTTGCTGCTTACAATTTCACACACTCAATCAGGTGTATAAGCCTAACCCCCAAATATCTGTAACCATAATGCTAGACCTGAAATTAGCCTTAGCCCAAATCCTATCCCTAAACCTAGCCTTAATCCTAACCCAAATCATAACCCAAGCCCTAAGCCTCATTGTAATCCTCATCCTAGCCTAAACCTACCTATAACCACATTCTTACCCTAAAATTAAACATAACTCTAAACTGAACCATAACTCTGAACTTAACACTAACCTTAGCCCTAAATCTAGGCCTAACAAAGCCTAGGGCTAATCCTAACACTGGTTTAGTCCTATCCTAACCCCAAACCTGTTACGACTAACTCTAACTCTTGCCCTAGCCCTAGCCATAGTTTTATCCTAGCCCTAGCCCTAATCCTAGATCTAAACCTAACTCTAAATCTAAACCTAACTCTAAATTTAACCATAACCATAAACCTAAACCAAACCCTAACACTAGCACTAACTATAACGCTAATCCTAAAACTTGCTGTACCCCTAGCCCTAGCCATAAAACACAACCAAGCCATAGCTCCAACCCTAACCATTAATCTAAACCATACCCTAACCCTATACTTATCACTAACCCTAACTCTAAAACCCTGACACTGATGGTGACTCTAACACTAACCCTAGCTCTAATCATCACCCTAACCTTAAATCAACCCTAACACTAGACCTAGCCTTAACCCTAACCCTAAAAAATTGCCCTAATAATAACCCTAGTTCATACATTAGTCATTTTGTTAACCCTATCCTTAACCCTATCACAAATCCTACCCCTAATTCGAGCCCTAACCCTAGCTTTAACCCTAATATTAATGCTAACACTAGCCCTAAACTTAATTCTAACCCTAGCCCAAAGAGTAGCTCTAACCCTTTCCCTTACCCTAAACCAAACCCTAAACACAATGCTAATCCTAGTCCTAACCCTAATCCTTTGCCTAACTTAAACATAACCCTAAACCTAAACTCTAACATATTACTAGACCTATCCCTAGGCCTTATGCTAGCTCTACCCCTAACCCTGACCCTTATTCTGACCCTAACACTAACCCTAGGAATAAACCTGACCCTAACCCTAAACCAAACCCTAACTGTAACCCTACAGGTAATCATTTATCATACCTCACCCTAACACTAGCCCTAGACAAAAAGCTAATCCTAAATATAGCTATAAATATAGCCCTAGACCTAAACAAAAACCTACTTGTAGCCCTAAAAATAAACCTTAATATAAACCAAACACTAACCCTACCCCTAGATGTAATGATAGTCCTATATCTGGCTCTAAACCTAACCCTAACCTGAACACAGATCCTGACCTTAACACTAAACCTGTCTCTAAACCTGACCCTAAACCAAAACCTATACCTAACACTAGATCTAGCCATAACCCTAAACCTAAAACTATCTCTAAACATAACCCTAGATTTTACATTACCCATTGTCCTAATCCTAGGCCTAAACATAGCACAAAACCTAACCCTTATCCTAGGCCTAAACTTAGCCCTAAGCATAACCCTAACACTAACCCTAGTACTAGCCCTAACCCTAAACCTAACCCCACCCTTAGACTAAGTCAAACTCAAAGCCTAATGCTTACACTAAACATGAACTTAATCCTATCCTGAACCCTAACCCTAACCCTAGCTCTAATCCTAACCTTAATCCTCTAACTCTATCCATTACCATAACCCTTACCCTAACCCTATGTATAACTGTATACCTAACACTAAACCTAACCCTAACCATAAATGTAATCCTAGACCTAACCCTTGAAATAGCCCTAACCCTAGCTAAAACATTAAGCCTTACACTAAATCTAATCCTAACACTAGTCCTAACACATACCTTAACCCTAAATCTAACCCTAAATCTAACATTATCCATTATCCTAAACCTAACTCAAACCCTGAAGAAAACCCTAGCCATAACCCTAACTGTAAACATAACTCTATACCTGAACTTAAACACTGACCCTTACCCTAACATAACTTTAACCCTAGCCCTAACCCTAACACTTACCCTAACCCAAAGCCTTACCCTACACAAAACCCTAGCCCTAGCCCTTAACCTAACCCTAATCCTAGACTTAATCCATACCAAAACCTAGCCCAAAGACTAGCTCTAAACCTATCCATTACACTAAATATAATCCTAACTCTAATGCTAAACCTAACCCTATCACTAAACCTAACCCATCAATTACCCTAAACCTTAACTGAAACCTAAACCTAACCCTTTTCATTACCCTAACCCTAAACCTAACCCTAACACTAATTCAAGCTCTATCCCTAAACTATAAACTAAGTGAATCGCTAACCCTGACCCTAAAACTCATAATACCACTAGCTCTAAATCTGACCCTTACAATAAATGTAACCCTTAAACTAGACCTAGCCATAACCTAGCCCTAAAACTATCCCTAAACATAACCTGAGACCTGACATTAGACCTAGCCCTAATCCTAGCCCTAACCCTAACAGAAAACCTAGCCCTCATCCTAACCCTAAACCTAGCCTTAATCCTAACCTGAAACCTAACCCTAGACCTAAACCTAATTTTAACACTCGCCCTAGCCCTAAAGCTAGTTAAAACACCACCCATTACTTTTAAACTTAACCCTAACTCCCATGCTAACCCTAACCCTAGCCCTAACCCTAGGCCTAACCATAACACTAACCCTAGCCCTAATCCTAGCCCTAATTTATTCCTAACCCTAACTCTAATCCTAAGCCTAGTTCTAAGACAAACTCTATTTCTCATTCTAGCCGTATCCCTAGTTCTAACCCTATCCCTTACCATAAATCTAACCCTAGCACTATCCCTATCCCTAGCCCTAAAACTTGATCTAACCCTAACTCTAAATCTAACACTAAATCTATGCCTAAACTTCACCCTAACACTACCACTAACCCTAATGCTAATCCAAAATCTAGACCTAACCCTAGCCCTAGCCCTAAAACAAAACCAAGCCATAGCCCTAAAACTAACTGTTAAATTAAACCAAATCTTAATCCTACACCTAGCCCTAACTTTAGCTCTTATTCACATCCTAACCCTAACCCTAAAACTAAATCTGACCCTGACTCTGACCCTAACACTAACCCTAGCTCTAAACATCACCTTAACCCTAAACTTATGCTTTGCATGCTTCAGCGTAGGGCTACATTCACAAGGAAGAAACCAGAGTGCCCAAGGAGAACTGATTGAGTGTGTGAAGTTCAAGTAGCTAACACCAACCCTGTTTGTTATCCAGCTTCATTTCCAATTACTCTTATAGGTCAAAATGAAGTGAAACCTTAAACATACTGTAGCCCTAACCCTAGTGCTAAGACTAACTCTAACTCTTGCCCTAGCCTTATTGCTAGTTTTATCCTTAGCTCTAGCCCTAACTCTAGATCTAAACTTAACTCTAAATCTAAACCTAACTCTAAATTTAACCATAACCATAATCCTAAACCAAACACGAACACTAGCCCTAACCATAAAGCTAATCCTAAAATTGCCATAACCCTAACTTGCCTTTAGCCCTAACCCTAATCCTAACAAACTGTTCCTGACATTGAACCTTGATCCGAGAAGGACCAAACCTGGAGAACATATTAAGGTTAGGTAAAAGATTAATCCTTGCTGGTATAAAGGAAATTTGAACAAAACTAGTTTAGGGTTACTTCCACAGGAAACAAACCAGAGAATCCTCACTGAGAACTGATTAAGTGTGTGAAGTTTCAAGGAGCTAGCACTAACCCTGTTTGATTTCCAGCTTCACTTCCATTCACCACTATAGGGCAAAAAGAAGAGAAACATGAAAATTGAAACTGTTCCTGACAGTGAACCCTTTTATGCAGGAGGCCCAAACATTTGGAGTATAGTAAAAATAGGAAAAAGATAAATCTTTCCCATTATTTGAACAGAACAAACTCTAACCCTAACACTAGCTCTAATGCTAGCCCTAACCCTAATCCTAAAACTAACCCTAACCTGTTTAGAAAACCATTGATCCTAGATGTACCAAACATGCGGAGCCTACTGGGGCAAGCTAATAGATGAATCCTGTGCAGCATCTAAGAAATCTGACCAAATAATTGTGGGTGGTAGTTCAGTACATACCTTTTTTTTCCTGTTTTTCCCTAAAGTGTTCTCAGATAAAGTTTCATCACATGCTTCAGCTTAGGGCTACATTCACAAAGAACAAACCAGAGAGTGCACACAGAGAACTGATTGAGTGTATGATGTTTCAAGCAGCTAGCACCAACCCTCTTTGATTTTGAGCTCCATTTCCCTTTACCCATATAGGTCAAAATGAAGTGAAACCTCGAAATTCAAACAGTTCCTGAAAGCAGACCATTGAACCAAGAAGGCCCAAACCTGGGAAACATGGTAAGCCTAGGAAAAGGTGAATCCTGCCCAGAATCAAATAAATTTGAACAAAATTAACTCTAACACTAGATCTAACACTAGCCCTAACCATAGTTAGATAACCTATGTTTAGAGAACCTATGATCTTAGAAGTCCCAATTTGGGGCACCTAGTGGAGTAGGCTAATGGATGAATCCCATGCAGTATCAAAGAAATATGAGCAAATAATAGGGAGAGGTAGTCACTACATGCATATTTCCCTGTTTCTCATAAAGTGCTCTTGGATAAAGTTGTTTTTTTATGCTTCAGCTTATGTCTACTTTCACAAGGAAAAAAAAAAACAGAGATTGCACACAGAGTACTGATTGATTGTGTGAATTTTCCAACACCTAGCCCAAACACTGTTTGATTTCCAGCTCCATTTCCATTCACCCATATAGGTCAAAATAAAGTGAAACATGAAAATTGAAAATGTTCCTGAGAGTGCACCCTTTTATCTAGGAGGCCCAAAAATGGGGAGTACAGTAAAAATAGAAAAAATAACATAAATCCTGCCCAGTATCCAAGATATTTGAAAAAAACGAACTCAAACCCTAACACTAGGTCTAAACCTAGCCCTAACCCTAACCCTAAATCAAACACTAACCTATTTAGAGAACCTTTGATCACAGAAGTCCCAAACTGTGGAGCCTAGTGCTAACAGATGAATCCTGCACAGTATCAAAGAAATCTGACCAAATAATTGGGGGAACGATTTCAGTGCATGCATATTTCACTGTTTTCTCCTAAAGTTATCTTGGATAAATTTGTTTTGCATGCTTCAGTTTAGAACTACTTTCACAAGGAAGAAACCAGAGAGTGCCCACAGAGAACTGATTGAGTGTGTGAAGTTTCAAGCAGTTAGCACCAACCTTGATTGATTTCCACCTCCATGTCCATTTACCCATGTAGGTCAAAATGAAGTGAATCCATAAAATACAAATTGTTCCTGCCAGCAAAGCATTTAACCAAGAAGGCTGAAACTTGGGGAACATATTAAGGCTAGGTAAAAATGTATCCTTGACCAGTATCAAAGAAATTTGAACAAGACAAACTCTAACCCTAACACTAGGTCTAACACTAGCTCTAACTCTAACCATAAGCCTAACCCTAACCTTTTCAGAGAACCTTTGATCATAGAAATCTAAAATTTGTGGTGCCAGGTGGAGCAAGCTAACAGATGAATCCTGTGTAATAGAAAAATTAGACCAAATGATTGGGGAAATAGTTCAATAAATGCATATGTTCCTGTTTTCTTTAAAGTGCTCTCACATAGAGTTGTTTTTCCATGTTCATTTTTGGGATACTTTCACAAGGAAAAAAACAGAGTGCTCACAGAGAACTGATTGAGTGGGTGAAGTTTAAAGCAGTGAGCAAAAACCATGTTTGATTTCCAGCTCCATTTCTATTTACCCAATATGTCAAAATAAAGTGAACCCTTAAAATGTAACCTGTTCTTTACAGTGAACCATTGAATCAAGGCCAAAATCTGGGGAAAATAGTAAGGCTACATAAAAGATTAAACTTGCCCATATCAAATACATTTGAATAAAACTAACTCTAACCATAACACTAGCTCTATATTTATCCCTAATCCTAATGCTTAATCTAACTTAACCTGTTTAGACAATCTTTGTCATAGAAGTCCCAAATGTGGGGCAACTAGTAGGGCAAGCTAACAGATGAGTCCTGCCCAGTATCCAAAATATCTTATTAAGAAATTTGGGGAAAAATTTCTGTACATGCATATTTCCCTGTTTTCTTTTAAAGTGCTGTCTGATAAAGTTTTTTTTTTTTTTTTTTTTTTTTTTTTTTTTTTTTTTTTTCATT
>NW_026004534.1:318164-364159 GCF_001458135.2 Marmota marmota marmota | reverse complement strand
TTTTTTTTTTTTTTTTTTTTTTTTTTTTTTTTTTTTTTTTTTGCATGCTTCAGCTTTGGGAAACATTCAAAAGAAAGAAACCAGACAGTGCCCACAGAGAACTGATTGAGTGTATGAAGTTTTAAGCAGCTAGCATCAACCCAGTTTGATTTCTAGCTCCATTTCCATTTAACCATATAGGTCAACATAGAGTGAAACCTTAAAATACAAACTGTTCCTGACAGTTATCTGCCTTACCAAGAAGGCACAAACTTGGGGAACAAAGTAAGTCTAGGTCAAAGATGAATACTGACCAGTATCAAAGATATTTGAAAAAAACTAACTCTAACCTTAACACTATTTCTAACCCTAGTCATACTCCTAACCCTATCCTGTTTAAAGAGCCTTTGGTCATATAAGGCCCAAACTTTGGGAGACTAATGGGCAAAGAAACAGATGATTCCAGTGCAGGATCAAAGAAGTTTGATCAAATAATTGATTGAGGTATTCAGTACATGTATATTCCCATGTTTTATCCTAAAATGCTTTTGAATAAACTAGTGTTTATATGCTTCAGCTTACGCTACTTTCACAAGGAAGAAATCAGAGAGAGCACACAGAGAACTGATTGATGTGTGAAGAATGAAGCAGCTAGCACCAATCCTATTTGATTTTGAGTTCCATTTCCCAAAACCTTAAAATATAAACTGTTACTGTCAACTAACCATAGATCTGAGAAGGCCCAAACCTGGGGAACATTGTAAGGCTAGGTAAAAGATGAATCCTGCCCAGTATCAAAGAAATCTGAACAAAACTAACTCTAAACCTAACACTAGGTCTAAACCTAGCCCTAACACTAACTGTAACCTTAACTCTAACCTGTTTAGATAAGCTTTGATCATAGAAGTCCCAAAGTTGTGAAATTTAGTGGGGCAAACTAACAGATGAATCATGCACAGTATCAAAGAAATCTGACCAAATAATTGCGGGAGGTAATTAATTACATGCTTATTTCCCTGTTGTCTCCTAAAGTGCTCTCGGATAAAGTTGTTTTTGCATACTTCTCCTTTGGCCTATATTTAACAGAAAGAAAGCCACCCATATAGGGCAAAATGAAGTGAAACATGAAAATTGAAAATGTTCCTGAGAGTGCACCCTTTTATCTAGGAGGCCCAAAAATGGGGAGTACAGTAAAAATAGAAAAAATAACATAAATCCTGCCCAGTATCCAAGATATTTGAAAAAATCCTGCACACAGAGAACTAATTGGTTATGTGATTTATCAAGCAGCTAGTACCAACCCTGTGTGATTTCCAGCTTCATTGTCATTCACACCTATATGCCATAATGAAGTGACACCTAAAAATTCAAACTGTTTCTTACAGTGAACCATTGAACTTAAAGGCCTAAAATTAGGGATCCTACTAAGGCTAGGTAAAGGATGAATCCTGTACAGTATCAAAGTAATTTTACCAAAAAAATATTGAAGTTTGCTCCTAAAGCACTCACAGATAAAGATACTTTTTTCTATTTCAGTATAGGGCTAATTCCACAAGAAACAAACCAGAGAATGCACACTAAGAACTGATTGAGTTTTAAGAAAACTCTCAAATCAACTCTGTTTGATTTCAAGCTCTATTTTTATTTACCCATGTAGGTCAAAATGAAGTGAAACCTTAAAATATAAACTGTTCATGACAGCAAACCACAGAATCCAGAAGTCCCAAACCTGAGGAGCACAGTAAGGGTAGGGAAAAGATGAATCCATCCCAGTATCAAAGAAATTTGAACAAAAATAACTCTAACTCTAACACTGGCTCTAAACCTAATCCCAACCCTAATTATAACACTAACTCATGCCTGTATATAAAACCATTGATTCTAAAAGTCCCAAACTTGGGGAGCCTAGTGTGGCAAGCTAAAATATGAATACTGTGCAGTAGCAAAGAATCTGATCAAATCTTTGGGAGACTTATTTCAGTACATACATATTTCTCTGTTTTCTCTTTAAGGGCTCTCAGAACAACTTCTTTTGCATGCTTCAGCTTTGGCCTACCTTCAAAAGAAAGAAACCAGAGTGCCCACAGAGAACTGATTGTATGAAGTTTCAAGCACCTCCTACCAACTCTGTTTGATTTCCAGCTAAATTTTCATTCACATCAATAAGCCATAATGAATGGAAACCTTAAAATACAAACTGTTACTGACAGCAAATCATTGAACCAAGAAGGCCCAAACCTGACTAAGTAAAAGATGAATCCTGCCCAGTATCATAGAAATTTGAAGAAAACTAGGGCTGTGCAGGTGCTCTCAGTGCAGACAGAAGGCTTGGCCACATGGTTGCTCTTGGTACAGACAGAAGTCTAGGCCACGTGTGAGCTCTAGGTGCAGACGGAAGTCTCGGTTTGGGTGTGCGCTCTTGGCTCAGACGGAAGTCTTGGCCTTGTGGGTGCTCTCGGCTCAGACAGAAGGCAGCACAGAACCCAGAGGCATTGCTTGTGGGTTACTAGACCAAGTTCTGGACACGACACAAGTTCACCCCAGAACCACCCACCTCACCAAACACCCTATATGTGTAACAGATGGAATCCATCTTGGAAAACCTTAATCGCCATCTATTGGTGGGCATGGCTACCAGCTCAGTTCTGGGGCTGCTCAGGTACCAGGTTTCCAACTCCCCTACCTCCAGCTGTAATAACTCAAGACTTTTCTCACAAGTTTTTTGGGGGCATAGCTATAAATTAGGAACAGCAACTGTACAGGCACCTGGTTTCCAACTCAGAGACTAAGAGTAGGGAGGCTCCAGGTAGAAGTTCAAGCTCTCTCACACTGGCTACCTCCACCACCCTGAGCACAGAGATGCAATCTAGGAATAGACAACTCCACCTACTGTAAGAAAAGGCAATAAAATTTGGAGAGACTTTTTTTTTTCTTACTTTTCTCGCTCTTCTCATCCATTCTCCTCTACACTTCCCCCTCTGGTCCTCACTAGCTCATCAGATGTGACACCAAGAACTTTGCATGAAATTGGACTTTTAAGAACTGAATCACCAGAATATTATAATATAGAGGAATTGCATAGGCCCCACCTCACACTATTTAGTATCAATTTCTTTTTCTCTCTCTTTCTTTCTTTCCTTATTTTTTTTCTTTTTTTCTTCCTCCCTCTATCCCACTTTCAACCTCCTAAATTTTATTATTTATACATAAATTTTATGAATACAGATAAGGAATTTGATTTTATACATTCTTCCATAAATTACCCCTGTCTATTCATTAGAATTCTCCTCCAATTTGCTGAGTTAGATTAACCCCATACCCTCACACCTTTCCTCCTTAACATAGCATCCTACCCCTGACCCTCAGTTCTCTATATACCACCAGAAATGGTATGCCTTTTATGAAACTAATGACTATATGTTCTGAATAATAATTGAAGCCAACATCTGTAGACAAAGATTCTTACTATAAATGTGTTAATAATGGTTAGGCTTAGGCTTTGGGTTAGGGTTAGATTTAGAGTTAGGTTTTGATCTATGCTTAGGGCTAGAGCTAAGGATAGGGCAAGGGTTAGGACTAGGATTAGGGCTAGTATTAGTGTTATGGTAAGGGATAGGGTTATAACTAGTGATAGGGCTAGTGTAAGAGTTAGAGTTAGTCTTAGGGCTAGGGTTAGCGTTAGGGTAGGGCTAAATTAGGGCTAGGTTTAGTGTTAGGTTTAGGGTTAGGGTTAGGGTTAGAGTAAGAATTATGTGTAGGGTAAGGGAATGGGTTATAGCTAGGTTGAGGGCTAGGGGGAGGGTTAGTATTAGGGTTTGAGCTAGGGTTGGGGTTAGCCAGGCTGAGGGCTAGGATGAGGGTTAGTGTTTGTGTTAGGGTTAGGGCTAGTATTAGTGCTAGGGCTAACTTCAGGTCTATGGTTACAGTTAGGGATAATTTAGTTTTAGGTTTATGGCTTGGTCCAGTATAAGGGTTAGGTTTAGGGTAAGGGTCGGGTTTAGAGCTATGGTTATTATTAGGGTCAGGTTGAATGTTAGGGTTTGGGTTAGGATAGGGTTTAGGTTTAGGGCTCAAATTAGCTTTAGGTTTAAGGTTAGAGTAATGACAGAGTTAGGTTTAGAGTTATGATGTGGTTTAGTGTAATAGATAGGTTTAGGGTTAGGCTTAGGGTTAGAATAAGGATTAGTTTTATTATTAGGTTAATAGATAGGGTTAGACCTAAGGTTAGGGCTAGGGTTATGTATAGGATTAGGGCTTTTGTTTGGGTTAGGTTTAGGTTTAAGTTTAGGGTTAAATCTATGTTTAGAACTCAGATTAAGGCTAGGTTTTGTGATAGGTTAGGGCTAGGGTTAAGGCTTCAGATAATTTAAAAACTAGGGTTATTATTAGCGGTAGTTATAGGGTTAGGGTTAGGGCTAGGGCTAGTTTTAGGGTTAGGTTTATGGTTACGGTGATGTTTAGAGCTAGGGTTAGTGTTAGGGTCAGAGTCAGGGTCCAGAATATTTTTAGGTTAGGGTTAGGACTAGAATTAGAGATAGGGTTAGGGCTAGGTGTATGGTTAGGTTTTGGTTTAGGTTAAGGATTAGGGTGAGGGCTATGACTCAGTTGTGTTTTAGGGTAGGGTTAGGGTTAGAGCTAGATTTAGGATTAGGGTTTGGGTTAGAGCTAGTGTAAGTGTGAGGTTTAGGCTTAGATTTAGGGTTAGATTTAGAGTTAGGTTTAGATCTAGGGTTTGAGCTAGGGCTAAGAATAGGGCTAGCATTGGGCCTAAAGATAGGGCTAGGTTTAGGGTGATGATAAGGGATAGGGTTAGAACTCAGTGAAAGGCTAGGGCTAGAGTTAGAGTTAGTCTTAGGGCAAGGGTTAGGGTTAGGGTTAGGGTTAGGGATAGGGCTAAATTAGGGCTCAAATTAGGGCTAGAGTTAGTGTTAGGGTTAGACCTAGGGTTATAGCTAGGGTTAGTGTTAGTGTTAGGGTTAGGGTTAGGTTTAGGTTAAGGGATGGGGTTATAGCTAGTTTTAGGTCTAGGGTGAGGTTTGGATTAGGGTTAGGGCAAGGGTTAGGATTATTATTAAGGTGAGGTTTATGGCTAGGATTTGGGCTAAGGTTTGTATTAGGGTTAAGACTAGGATTAGGTCTAGGGTTACAGTTAGGGATAGTTTTAGGGTTAGATTTATAGCTAGGTCTATTGTAAGTGTTAGATTTATGGTTAGGGTCAGGTTTAGAGATAAGGTATTATTAGGGTTAGGGTCAGAGATAGGGTTGTTGTTAGGTTAAGGTTTAGGGTTAGGACTCGAATTAGCATTACTGTTAATGATAGGATAATGATAGTTTTTGGTTTAGGGTTCAGGTTAAGTGTAGGGTAATGGATATTTTTAGAGATGGGATTCGGGTGAGGTGTAGGGTTAGCATAAGGGTTAGGGTTATCATTAGGGTAATGGATAAGTTAGAGCTAGGTTAGGACTGAGGTTATGCTTAGGATAAGGTCTAGGTTTAGGCTTAGGGTTAGAGTTAGGTCTATGGTTAGGGTGAGGTTTAGCTTTAGGGTGAAAGCTAGGTTAGGGCTTGGATTAGGGCTATGTTTTTCAATAGGTTAGTGCTATGTCTAATGTAAGAACTTGTTATGATTACTGCTAGTTTAGGGTTAATGTTTGGGTTAGGTATAGTTTTAGGTTTAGCGTTAGTGTTAGGGGGATATTTACAGCTAAGGTAAGTGTTGGTGTCAGAGACAGTGTTCAGGTTAGGGTTATAGGTAGTGTTAAAGTCAGAATTAGGACTAGGGTTAGGTCTATGGGAAGGGATAGTGTTTGGCTTAGGATAAAGGTTATTGTTAGGGCTATGTCTAGGATTTTCTTTAGGTCTAGGGCTCAAGTTATGGCTAGATTTAAGATTAGGTTTAGGTCTAGGGCTAGTGTTATGGTTAGGTTTAGTTATAAGCTTACCTGTAGCGCTAGTGTTAGGTTTCAGGTTAGGGTTCAGTTCAGGTTTAGACATAGGATTAGTGTTAGGGTCAGAATAAGGGTCATGGATAAGGTTAGGGTTTGGATTATGGTTAGATCGAGAATAAGCTCTAGGGTTAGGACTAGTAATAGGATTAGGGATTGGGTTAGGTTAAATATTAGGGTTAGCATTAGGGTTAGGGTTTGTCTGAGGGTAAGGGATAGGTTTAGAGTTAAGGTTAGGCCAAGGGTTAGGATTAAATCTAGGTTTAGGGCTATTTTCTGTGTTTACATTAGGGATAGGATTACATCAATGGCTAATGCAAGAACTAGGGTTACAATTAGGGTTAATTTTAGGGTTATATTTAGAAGTTATACTTCTAGTGTTAGGATTGGGTTTAAGGTTAGGGTGATATTTAGACCTAGTGTTAGTGTTAGGTTAATAGTGAGGGTCAGGGTTACTTTTAGGGTTAGGGTTAGGACTCAAATTAGGGCTAGAGTTACTGTAAGGTTTTGGTTTTCTGTTAGGGTGGTGTTTAGAGCTAGGGTGAGTTTTAGGATATGAGTCAGAGTCAGGGTTAGTATTAAGCTTAAGGTTAGAATTCAAATTAGGACTAGGGTTAGGTCTAGGTGTAGTGCTAGGGTTTGTTTTAAGTTAAGGTTTAGTGTTAGGGCTATTGCTCAGTTTTGTTTTACTGCTAGGGTTAGGGTTAGGGCTAATTTTATGATTAGCATTAGGCTTAGGGCTAGTGTTAATGGTAGGCTTAGGTTTAGGGTTAGTGTTAGATTTAGAGATAGGGTTATATCCAGAGTTAGGACTAGGAATAAAGGTTAGGCAAGGTTTATGGCTAGGGTTAGAGCTAGGGTTAGGGTTAGGGATGGGGTTAAATTAGGGCTAAAATTAGGGCTAGGGTTACTGTTCAGCTTAGGCCTAGCATTAGTGTTAGGGTTAAGTTTAGGGTAAGGGATGGTGTTATAGTTAGGTTTAGAGGTAGGGTAAGTGTTTGAATTAGGGTTAGTACTATGGTTAGAGTTAGGGTTATGATTAAGGCTAGGTTTAAAGCTAGATTGAGGGCTGGGTTTGTTTTGAGTTAGGGCTAGGATTAGGGCTAGTGTTAATATCAGGTCTAGGGTTATAGTTAAAGATAGTTTTAGTGTTAGGTTTATGGCTACATATAGTGTAAGGGTTAAGTTTAGGGTTAGGGTCATGTTTAGAGCTAGGTATATTTTCAGTGTCAGGGTCTGGGTTAGGATTTGGAATAGGTTAAGGTTTAAATTTAGGGCTCGAGTTAGCATTAGGGTTAGTGTTAGGGTAATGATAGGGTGAGGTTTAGAGTTTCGATTTGGTTTAGGATAATGGATAGGATTAGTATTAGGGATAAGTTCAGGTTTACCCTAGGGTTAGAATTAGGGTTAGGCTTATGGCTATGACAATGGATAGGGTTAGAGGTTGGGTTAGGGCTAGGGTTATGATTATGATTAGGGTAGGGTTAGGGTTAGGTTTAGGGTTAAAACTCAGGTTAGGACTCGAATTAGGCCTAGGTTTTGTGTTAAGTTCCTGCTAGGGTTATGGTTGTGGCTAATGTAAGTACCAGGTTTAAGATTAGGGCTAAATTTAGTGTTAGGGTTAGGGCTAGGTGTAGTGTTAGTTTTAGGTTTAGGTTTAGGGTGATGTTAGAGCTAGGCTTAGTGTTATGGTCAGAGTAAGGGTAAGGGTTAATTTTAGGGTTCAGATTAAAACTTGAATTAGGGCTATGTTTAGGCTTAGGGTTAGGGTTTGGTTTAGGTTAAGGGTTAGGTTTAGGGCTATGGCTGGGTTTTGTTTTAGGGCTAGGGCTAGGATTAGGACTATTTTTAGGATTAGCATTAGGGTTAGGGCTAGTGTTAGGTTTAGGTTTAGGCTTAGGGTTAAAGTTAGATTTAGAGTTAGGGTCAGGATTAGGGTTAGGCTTAGGGATAGATTTAAAGTCAAAGTGAAATCTAGTTAGGGCTAGGGTTAGGGCTAGGTTAGGGCTAGGGTTAGGTTTCCGGTAAGGGATTGAATTAGAACTAGGGATGGGGCTAGGGTGAGAGTTAGAGTTAGTGTTAGGGCTAGTATTAGGGCCAAGGTTAGAAATAGGGCTAAATTAGGGCTAAGGTTAGGGCTAGGGATAGGGTTAGGGTTTGGATAAAGGCTAGATTTAGAGCTAGGATAAGAGGTGGGATTTGTGTTAGGTTTAGGGCTAGTATTAGGGCTAGGGCTAATGTAAGTTCTCGGCTTCCAGTTGGGGATAGTTTCAGAATTAGGGTTATGGCTATGCCTATTGTAAGCATTAGGTTTAGGGTAAGGGTCAGCTTTAGAGCTAGGGGATGTATTAGAGTCAGGATCAGTGTTAGAATTTGGTTGAGGTTAGGGTTAAGGTTTAGGGATCGAATTAGCATTCCGATGTGGATTAGGGTAATGATAGTGTTTTGTTTAGGGCTCAGGTTAGGTTTAGGGTAATTGATCAGGTTAGGGTTAGCGATAGGGTTAGGGTTAGGCCTAGGGTTCACATTAGTGTAAGGGTTATGGTTAGTATAATGGATAGGGTTAGAGCTAATTTTAGAGGTAGTTTTATGGTTAGGGATAGGTCTTGAGTTGGGGTTAGGGATAGGATTAGAACTAGGGTTAGTGTTAGGGTTATGTTTAGCATAAGGTTTAGGTTTTGAGCTAGGGTTAGGGCTTGGGTGAGGGTTAGGTTTAGGGTTAGGGCTAGGGATAAGATTACAGTATGGTTAAGGTTGGGTTAGGAATAGGGCTAGGTCATCATTATGGTAGGGTTAGGGTTAGGGTAATGGATAGGTCAGATGTAGGTTTAGGGTTACGGTTAGGGTTAGATTGAGGTTTAGGCTTAGAGTGAGAGCTAGGGTTAGGGTTATCAATAGGGTTAGAGTTAGGTTTAGGGTAATGGGTAGGTTTAGAGCTAGGTCCATGGTTAGGCTTAAGGTGAGGATTAGGGCTAGGATTAGGGTTAGATTTACAGATAGGTGTAGTGTTAGGGTTAGGGTAAGTGTTAGGCTTTGAGCTAGGGTTATCACTAAGGTGAGGGTTAGGTTAGGGTTAGGGCTAGGGTTAGAATTAATGTTATACTTAAGGCTAAGTTTAGACTTAGTATTAGCTCTAGGTTTTGTGTTAGGTTTAGGCCTAGGGTTAGCACTGTGGGTAATGTAAGAGCTAGGGTTATGTTTAGGGCTAGTTGTAGGATTAGGTTTATGGCTAGGTCTAGTGTTAGGTTTAGATTTTTTGATAGTGTCAGGTTCAGAGATAGGTTTACTCTAAAGGCAGGTTTAGTGTTCAGGTTAGAGTTACATTTACAGCAAGAATTAGGACTAAGTTTAGGTCTAGGGGTAGGGTTAGTGAATGGGTTAGGTTAAGGGTTATAGTTAGAGCTAAGGCTAGGTTTATGTTTAGGTCTAGGGATAGAGTTAAGGCTAGATTTTGGATTACATTTCGGTCTAGGGCTAGTGTTAGTGTTTGGTCTAGGTTTAGGGTCAGTTTTGACCTAGGGTTACTGTTAGGGTCAGAATAAGTGTCAGGGTTAGTGTTAGGGTTTAGAATAGGATTAGATCTAAGGTGCTAGGAGTAGGACTCTTAATATGGTTAGGGTTTTGGTTAGCCTAAGGATTAGGGATAGGTCTAGGGTTACCATTAGTTTTAAGGTTTCACTTATGGTAAGGGATAGCCTTAGAGCTGGGGCTAGGGCTAGAGTTAGGGTTAGGTTTAGGATTAAATCTAGGTTTAGGGCTTGGATTTGGTCTAGTTTTGTGATAGGGTTAGGTCAATGGCTAATGTAAGAATTAGGGTTACAATTGGGGTTACTTTTAGGGTTAGGGTTATGGGTAAGTGCTGCAGTCTGACTGGGCACAAATCACGAGCCACTGAAGCAGGAACAAACTTTATTTCTGAACTCTACCAGCACACTCCACATGCACCTGGGAAAATGCCAAAAGCCAAGCCATGTGGCTCCTCCCGGGACACACTACTCTAACAGGAAATCCCTCCTCTGGAATTCCCTTCTACTGCACTTCCCCAACCAATGGTAACTCTCCGGAAGTCCCAAGAGAGCTCCAAAGTAGCAGGCTGAGGCAGACAGCAGGTGTCTATTTTCCATTTAAATGCACATCTTAACATAATCATTATCATCTCAATGGCTTGCTGGTGTCACCTTTCAACCAAAAATGCCATGTGTCATTCCTACTTGGCTATGGCTCTCAGCATCTCCCCCCTTCTGTTTAATTAAACAACAAGTAATGTGGCTTAGGGACCGTGCCTGATAGGTTGTCCAATACAATATATGGTACTTACCTGTCATCTTGTGAGCTGACCTCTAGATGTCAGCCTCCTGTCTTAGGTTGGTACCACTGCAATTGGATCATACCCATCATTGACTACAGGTCCAGCATACAGCCATACTTGTGGATAGGCCTATGCACCAGTGTGTGTGGGGGGGGTGAGTTTCTTTGCCTCACCTCTGTTGGCCCCCAAATTTTAGACCATCACTAGTAGAAGGGAGGAGGATACAGAAATGCCACGACACCAAGCCAATTGGCAGCTCCTTTGGAAAAATTGTATCACCATCAGCAAAGATACGCCAGCACTACCACAATTCTCTGCACCAACAGATAGTTCACAATGCATACAAATGATACATAGTCCAGGCAAGTTCTGCAAGCAGTTCAAAGCGGAGGAATCTATCAATATGTCCATTTCCTCCCAAAATAAATTGACTCCTTGATTGCGCATTACTTGTTGAGTTACTATTCATTGATGCATCAGTTTATACAGTTTACTGTGATAGCGATCGAAAAAGCTGTAGTTTGGTTTCATCTTTGTCTTCACCAGCACTGGGATGAAGATAGGAATTCTGGCAATGATGCTAAAAAAAATTATGTAACATTCCAACAGGTACTAAGAAAACAATTTTCTGAACAATTTATATTATCCTGAACAGAATTATTAAATATAATGAAAATAAAGGAGAAAGTAAAGAAACATATCTGTTAACCTCCTTATTTGTTCACATATTAAAACAATCCTCAACAGCTGTTTGCCCAATTTAAATTAAACCATTAAAATCACGTGAATAAAAAAAAAAATTCGGATCCATTTTTTCATGAGCGTTCCTCATATATGATATATGGACATACGCACACACAGACATACAATACAAAACACAAGAGTGCACACAAATGTACAACACATAAGACAATAGTAAAGGCCTTGTAGATTTACACAGGTGAAATCTCCATTGCAATGTTTAAAAACTCCACAGTCAAAAAATAAAACTGATCAGAAAAACATTAACCTAGGTATGTATGAGCTCAAAAAATAAAATAGAACTTTGTGATGTGGGAAAAGGCAATAATAAAATAGATACTGAAAAAAGCATCCTGGTTAATCACTGTCGCAGATGTAAGAATAGCCAAGCTGGAGCTCTGGATATCAGCTGTTATGTTAGTGCTAATAACGCCAAGGTTGCGGGTTCTTCCCTGTATGGGCCACCAAATGCCGCAGTCTGGCTGGGCACAAATCATGAGGCACTGAAGCAGGAACAAACTTTGTTTCTGAACTCCACCAGCACACTCCACACACTGCTCCCAGGAAAATGCTGAACGCCATGCCACGCGCCTCCTCCCGAGACACACTACTCCAACAGGAAATCCCTCCTCCGGAATTCCCTCCTACTGCACTTCCCCAACCAATGGGAACTCTCCATGAGTCCCACCAGTGCTCCAAAGTAGCAGGCTGAGGCAGACAGCAGGGGTCTAATCTCCAATTGAATGCACATCTTAACATAATCATTATCATCTCAATGGCTTGCTGGCCTCACCTTTCAACCAAAAATGCCATGCATCATTCCTACTTGGTTATGGCTCTCAGCAGGTAAGTGTAATATTAGGGTTAGGATTAATATTAGGCTAATATTTAGAGCTACAATTATTGTTAGGATATGAGTCAGGGTCAAGGATAGTTTTAGGGTTAAGGTTAGGACTGAAATAAGGGCTAGGGTTATTGTTAGGGTTCAGTTTAAGTTGAAGGTGGTGTTTAGAGCTAGGGTGACTGTTAGCATATGATTCAGGGTCAGGGTTAGTTTTAAGGTTAGGGTTGACTCGAATTAGGGCTAGGGTTATGGTAGGGTTTTGTTTTAAGTTTAGGGTGGTGATTAGAGCTATGATGAGTGTTAGGATTTGAGTCAGGGTGAGGGTAAGTTTTAAGGTTAGGGGTAGGACTCAAATTAGGGCTAGGGTTAGGTCTAGTTGTAGTATTGGTTTAAGTTAAGGTTTAGGGTTAGGGGTATTTCTCAGTTTTGTTTTAGTCCTAGATTTAGGGTTAGTGCTAGTTATATGATTAGCATTAGGTTTAGGGCTAGTGTGAGTGTTAGGCTTAGGCTTAGGTTTAGGTTTAGATTTGGAGTTAGCATTAGATCTAGGCTTAGGGCTAGGTCTAAGGATAGGGCAAGCGTTAGGTCTACTGTTAGGGTTATGGTAACGGTTAGGTTTAGAAATATGGATAGGACTAGGGCAAGATTTAGTCTTAGTCTTAGGGCTAGGGTTATGGTTAGTTTAGGGATGAGGCTAAATTAGGGCTAGAATTAGGGCTAAAGATAGTGTTCAGCTTAGGTCTAGCATTAGGACTAGGGTTATGGTTATGTTTAGTTAAACGATGGTGTTATAGCTAGGTTTAGAGAAAGGGTGAGGGTTAGAATTAGGGTTAGAGCTAGGGTTAGGATTAGGGTTAGGGTTATGATTAAGGCTAGATTTAGGGCTACGATGAGGGCTAGGGTTTGTTGTAGGGTCAGGTATAATTAGGCCTAGGGCTAATGTCATGTCTAGTGTTACAGTTAGGTGTAAAATTAGGGTTAGGTTTATTTCTAGGTCTACTGTAAGTGTTAGGTTTAGGGTAAGGATCAGGTTTAGAGCTAGGTGTATTTTTAGGGTCAGGATCGGGGTTAGGGTTTGTTTTAGGTTAAGGTTTAGGGATAGGGCTCAAATCAGCATTAGGGTTAAGGTTAGAATAATAGATCGGGTTAGGTTTAGGTTTCAGAGTAGGTTTAGGGTAATGGAGAGGTTTCGGGTTAGCAATAGTAGTAGAGTTAGGCCTACATTTAGCATTAGGATTAGGGTTATCATAAGGATAATGTAGAGGGTTAGAGCTAGGGTTAGAACTAATGCTATGGTTAAGGTTAGGGCTAAATTTGGGGTTAGGATTTGGGTTAGGGCTAGTAACCCTAGCTTAGAATAGGTTAGGGTTAACTGTAGGGTAAAAGTTAGGTTTGAGCTAGGGTTAGTCCTAGGGTGAGGTTTAAGTTTAGTGTTAGGTCTAGGATTAGGGTTATGGTTATGGTCAGGTTTAGTTTTATGGTTAGGGCTAGGGGTTTTTAGGGTTTGGGTTAGGTTTAGGTTAATAGATTGTTTTAAATATAAGGTTAGCTTTAGGGTTAAGGTTAGTTTTAGGGTTAAGTTTAGTTTGAAGGCTAGGTTTTCTGTTGGATTTAGGGTAAGGGTTAGGTTTGAGTTAGGGTTAGGGCTATAGCAAGGGTTAGGTTTAGGGTTAGGTCTAGGGTTAGGTTTAAAATTTGTGTTAGGGTTTCAGTTAGTATTAGTGCTAGAGTTATCATTAGGGTTAGGGTTAGAGTTAGAGTAATGGGTAGGGTTAGAGCTAGGGTTAGGGTAGGGTTATGTTTCGGCTAAGTGTTAAAATTTGAGTCTGGGTTAGGACTAAGGTGAGATTAGAGTTAGCATTAGGGCTAGGGTTAGGGTGAGGGTTATGCTTAGGGTAGGTTTAGGCCTTGGATTAGGGCTAGTTTTTTTTTTTTTTTTTTTTTCAGTTTTAGGCCTAGGTTTAGTGCTATGGGTAATGTAAGATCTGGGGTTCTAAATAGGGCTATTTTTAGTGTTAGAGTTATGGCTAGGTCTAGTGTTAAGTTTAGATTTTGGTTTATTGTCAGGTTTAGAGCTAGGTTTACTGTTTGTGTCAGGGTCAGTGTTCAGGTTACAGTTATGGTTAGGGTGAAAGCCAGAATTTGAAGTAGGTTTAGGTATAGGAGTAGGGTTAGTGTTTGGTTTAGGTTAAGGTTTATTGTTAGGGCTAAGACTAAGTTTCTGTTTGGGTTTAGGGCTAAAGTTATTGCTAGATTTAGGATTAGGTTTAGGTCTAGGGCTAGTGTTAGGGTTAGGTTTAGGTATAAGGTTACTGGTAGGGCTAGTTTTAGGGTTTGGTTTACGGTTAGGGTCAGATTTAGACCTATAATTTGTGTTAGGGTAAGAATAAGGGTGAAGTTTAGGGTTAGGTTTTGGGTTAGGGTTAAAGCTAGAATGATGGGTAGGGTTAGGACTACTAATAGGGTTACAGTTGGGTTAAGCTAAGGATTAGGATTAGACTAGGGTTAGCATTATGGATAGGGTTTTGCTTAGGGTATGGGATAGGGTTAAATGTAGGGTTAGGGCTTGGTTTAGGGTTAGGTTTAGGGCTATGATTAGGGTTAGTGTAAGGGTTAAATCTAGTGTTAGGACTCTGATTAGAGCTATTTTTGTGTTATGGTTAGGGCTAGTGTTAGGGTTATGGCAAATGAAAACTAGGGTTTATGATTAGGGTTAGTTTTAGGGTTAGGATTTGGACTACGTCTTGTGTTAGCATTAGCTTTAAGTTTAGGGTGATATTTAGAGCTAGGGTGAGTGTTTGGATAAGAGTCAGGGTCAGTGTTAGTTTTAGTCCTAAAATTCGAATTAGAGCTAAGGTTATGGCTAGTTAGAGGGGTAGAGTTTGGTTAGGGTAAAGTTTAGGATTAGAGCAATGGCTCAGTTTTGTTTTAGTTCTAGGCCTAGGGTTAAGGCTAGTTTTAGGATTAGCAATAGTGTTAGGGCTAGTGGTAGAGTGAGGTTTAGGCTTTAGGTTAGGGTTATTTTTAGAGTTATGGTTAGATCTAGGGATAGGGCTATGACTAGGGTTAGGGCTAAGGTTAGGGCTAGTGTGAGGGTTATGGTAATGGATAGGGTTAGAAATAGAAGTAGGGCTAGTGTGAGAGTTAGAATTAGTCTTAGGGCTAGGGCTAGGGCTAGGATTAGGGTTAGGGCTAAATTAGGGCTAGGATTAGCGTTATGGTTAGTTTTAGGTTTAGGCCAACGGTTAGGGCAAGGATTCGTGTTAGTTTTAGGGGAAGGGAAGGGGTTATATAATTAGGTTCAGGGCTAGGGCAAGGGTCAAAATTAGGGATAGGGCTAGGGTGAGGGTTTGGGTTAGGATTAAGACTAGGCTTAGAGCTAGGATGAGGGCTATGGTTTGTGTTAGTGTTAGGACTAGGATTAGGACTAGGGCTAATGTCAGCTCTAGGGTTGTGGTTAGGTACAGTTTTAGGGTTAGGTTTATGGCTAGGTGTAGTGTAAGGGTTAGGTTTAGGGTAGGGGTCAGGTTTAGAGCTAGGTGTATTATTAGGGTCAGAGTCTGGATTAGGGTTTGGTTTGGGTTAAGGTTAGAGTTAGGGCTTGAATTAGCATTAGGGTTATGGTTCGAGATAGAGTAATGGATAGGGTTAGGTTTAAGATTCAGGTTACATTTACAGTAATGTATAGTGTTAATGTTAGGGATAGGGTTAGGGTTAGGCCTAGTCTTAACATTTGGGTTAGGCTTATGTTTATGGTAATGAATAGGGTTAGTGCTAGTGTTAGGGATTGGTTTAAGGTTAGCATTAGGATTAGGGTTAGGGTTAGGCTTAGTGTTAGTGTTAGGGTTAGGTTTAGGGTAAGTGTTAGGGTTTGAGCTAGGGTTAGGGCTAGTTTGAGGGTTAGAGTTAGACTCAGGGCTATGGTTAGGGTTAGGGTTAGAGTTAGGGCCAGTGTTAGCATTAGGTTCAGGGTTATGTTTAAGGTAATGGATAAAGTTAGATCTAGGAATTGGACTATGGTTACAGTTAAGATTCAGGATAGGGTTATGTTTAGGGTTAGGGGTAGGGTTATGTTTAGGTAAGGGTTATAATTTGAGCTAGGGTAAGGGCTAGGGTTTAAGCTAGGGTTAAAGTTAGGGTTATGCTTAGGGCTATGATTAGGGCTACATTTTATGTGAGGTTTATGGCTAAAGTTAGTGCTATGGGTAATGTAAGAGCTAAGGTTATGGTTATGGCTAGTTTTAGGATTAGGGTTATGGATAAGTCCTATGTTAGTATTAGGTTTTGGGTTAGGAAAGGTTTAGAGCTAGGGATTGTGTTAGGATAAGGGTCAGTGTTCAGGTTAGTGTTGGGTTAGTGTTAGGGTGAGAATTAGAACTAAGGTTTGGTCTAGGGTTAGTGTTATTCTTGGTGTTAGGTTAATGGTTATTGTTAGGGCTATGGCTAGGTTTTTGTTTAGGATTAGGGCTAGAGTTATGGCTATATTTAGGATTAAGTTTAGGTCTAGTTCTAGTGTTACAGTTAGGTTTACCAGTAGGACTAGTGTTAGGGTTCAGTTTAGGGTCAGGGTCAGGCTTAGACCTAGGGTTAGTGTTAAGATCAGAATAAGGGTCAGGGTTAGGCTTAGGCTTTGGGTTAGGTTTATATATAGAATGAGGTCTTCGATTAGGACTAGAAATAGAGTTAGGGTTTGGAGTAGGCTAAGGATTAGGGTTAGGACTAGGGTAGCATTGGGGTGAAGGTTTGGCTTAGGTAAGGGATAGGGTTAGAGCTAGGGTTAGGGTTAGGTTTAGGGTTTGGGTTAAAGCTAGGGTTAGTGCTCAGATTATGGGTAGCTTTTGTGTTAGGGTTAGGGCTCTGGCTAATGTATGAACTGACTTTATAATCAGTGCTAATTTCATGGTTATGGTTAGGGCTAGGTCTAGTGTTGGAGTTAGGTTTAGGGTTAGGGTGATATTTAGAGCTAGGGTTGGTTTTAGGGATAGAGTCAGGGTCAGTATTAGATGTAGGGTTAGGGTTAGGGCTAAGTGTAGTGTTAGGATTTGGGTTAGGGTTAGATTTAGAGTTAGGGTTAGATCTAGGTTTAGGGCTAGGGCTAAGTTTAGGGTTAGATTTGGGCTAGGGTTAGGGCTAGGCTTTGGGTTATAGTAAAGGATAAGGTTAGAACTAGGGATAGGGCTAGGGTGAGAGTTAGAGCTAGTCTTATGGCTAGGGATATGGTTAAGTTTAGGGTTAGGGCTAAATTAGGGTTAGGGTTAGAGCTTGGGTTAGTATTAGGTTTAGGATTAGGGTTTAGAGTTAGGGTTTAAACTAGGCTTAGGGCCTGGATTAGGGCTAGGTTTTAGGCCTTGGTTTAGGCTAGGGTTAGGATTACGGTTTGGTTATGGTATTATGTTATAGCTAGGTTTAGGCCTAGGGTGAGAGTTAATTTATGGTTAGTGCTAGTATTAGAATTAGGGTTAAGATTAAGGCTAAGTTTAGGACCAGGATCAGGGCTACAGTTTTTGTTAGGGTCATGGCTAGCATTAGGGCTAGGGTTAATGTCAGGTCCAGGGTTATTGTTAAGGATAGTTTTAGGGTTATGTTTATGGTTTTTTATAGTTTAATTTTAGGTTAAGGGTTAGGGTCAGTTTTACACCTAGGGGTATTATTAGGGTAGGGGTCAATGTTAGGGTTTGTTTAGGTTAAGGTTTAGGGTTAGGGCTCAAATTAGTGTTAGGGTTAGGTTTAGGGTTAGGGTAATGGATATTGTTAGGTTTAGGGTTCAGGTTAGGTTTAGGTAATGCATAAGGTTAGGTTTATCCTAGTGTCAGCATTAAGGTTAGGGTTAGGGTTAGGGTTAAGGTAATGTATAGGATTAGAGCTAGGGTTAGGGCTAGGGTTATGGCTAGGATTAAGGCTAGTGTTAGGATTAGGTTTAGGGTTAGGGTTAGGCTTAAAGCTAGGGTTAGGGCTTGAATTAGGGCTAGGTTTTAGATTAGGTTATGGCTAGGTTATGGCTACAGCTAATATAAGAACTAGGGTTATGATTAGGGCTAGATTTAGGGTTAGGGTTAGGGCTAGGTATAGTGTTAGTGTTAGGGATAGGTTTGGGTAATGATTTGATATATGTTAGTATTAGAGTCAGAGTGAGTGTCAGTGTTAGTTTTAGGATTAGATATAACATTCAAATTGGTGCTAGGGTTAAGGCTAGGTGTAGGGTTAGGTTTTGTGTTAGGGTTAGGGAAAAAATTAGAGCTAGGTCTAATGTGAGGTATAGGGTTATGGTTAGGTCAGGATTAACGTTTGGGCTATACTCAGTTTTGTTTTAGGACCAGGGCTTGGCTTAGGGCTAGTTTTAGGACTAGCGATAGTGTTAGGGCTAGTGGTATGGTGAGGGTTAGGCTCAGTGTTAGGGTTAGATTTACAGTTATGGTTAGATCTAGGGTTAGGTTTAGGGTTAGAGCTAAGGTTAGGGCTAGTGTTAGGGTTACTTTAACAGAAAAGTTTAGTACTAGAAATAGGTCTAGGATGAGATTTAGAGTTATTATTAGGGCTATGGTTAGAGTTAGGGCTGTAGTTAGCGATAAATTAGGGCTAGGATTAGAGCTAGTGTTAGTGTTAGGGTTAGGCCTAGGGTTAGGGCTAGGATTAGGGTTAGTGATAGTTTTGGGGTTAGGGTTAGGTTTAGGGGAAGAGATGTGGCTATACCTAGGTTGAGAACTAGTGTGAGGGTAAAATTAGGGATATGGCTTGGCTTAGAGTTTGGGTTAGAATTAAGGCTGGGTTTAGGGCTAGAATGAGGGCTAGGGTTTGTGTTAGGTTTAGGGCAATAATTAGGTAGAATTCTAATGTCACATCTATTGTTATGGTTATGGGATATTGTTAGGTTTATTTTTATGGCTAGGTCTAGGGTAAGTGCTAGTTTTAGAGTAAGGGTCAGGTTTAAAGCTAAGTGTATTATTAGAGTCAGTGTCTTGTTCAGAGTTTGGTTTAGGTTATAGTTTAAGTTAAGGGGTAGAATTAGCATTAGAGTTAGTGTTAGAGTAATTGATAGTGTTAGGTTTACTGTTCAGGTTAGGTTAAGGTAATGGATAGGGTTGTGGGAGGCCATCCTAACACGTGATTTGAGTTACCTCCCTGGCTGGGTGAGAGGCGCTTAGACGCAACTGTGTAAAATCCTTCCCCACCCTGTCCCAGGTACGAGGGCTTGTCTGTATGGAGGCATGCCTGGCTGCTGACCCGAAGACCCAATAGCTGGCCCTGACCTTGGGATGCTGCCCCCTCAACCTTCATTGGATGGGATTTTCCTTTGAATTTTTTGTTTCCCAATAAAAGCTCACTCCCTGTCGTGTTCTCTCTGTCTTGCTATCCTCTTCTGTAAACCTCGCCACAGCATTATGTGGCTGGAGGCAGGAGCTAGGAGAAGCCATCTCCAGAGCTGGGAATTAAAGGAATGAGAGTATGTCTGTTTAATTTTAAAACTCACTAGTAAATTTCTATGCTTCGAACCTTCTTTTATGAATCTTGTGTGCTGGTCACACGGCAAAAGTGGCACCCAGGAGGGGGCTCAGTAAATTGACTAGGTTGAGTTAGGGAATGAGCTATAGAAATAAGGAATTGTGACATTTTGGGGGTCACAGAATTATACCAGGCAGTTATTGAAGTGAGGAGACGTTAAAATTATTAATAATGGGAAATTCAACTTCTTTTTTTTTAATTTTTTTTATTGTTGGTTGTTCAAAACATTACATAGTTCTTGATATATCATATTTCACACTTTGATTCAAGTGGGTTATGAACTCCAATTTTTACCCCATATACAGATTGCAGAATCACATCAGTTACACATCCATTGATTTACATATTGCCATACTAGTGTCTGTTGTATTCTGCTGCCTTTCCTATCCACTACTATCCCCCCTCCCCTCCCCTCCCCTCTTCTCTGTCTACCCCCTCTACTGTCATTCATTTCTCCCCCTTGTATTATTTTTCCCTTTCCCCTCACTTCCTCTTGTATCTAATTTTGTATAACCCTGAGGGTCTCCTTCCATTTCCATGCAATTTCCCTTCTCTCTCATTTTCCCTCCCACCTCTCATCCCTGTTTAATGTTAATCTTCTTCTCATGCTCTTCGTCACTACTCTGTTCTTAGTTACTCTCCTTATATCAAAGAAGACATTTGACATTTGTTTTTTTNGTCTTTGTCTGGTTTAGGTATCAGGGTGATGTTGGCCTCGTAGAATTTATTTGGAAGTTCTCCCTCTTTTTCTATTTCCTGAAGTAGCTTGAAGAGTATTGGTATTAGTTCCTCTTTAAAGGTTTTGTAAATGCTGTATACCCATCCGGTCCTGGGCTTTTCTTAGTTGCTAGTCTTTTGATGGTTTCTTCTATTTCCTCAATTGAGAGAAATTCAACTTCTACTGATAAGGACATGTACTTGACTATTTTAGAGACAATAATCAGAAGGGAAGACAAATTAAAAAGACTCAGTTGCTACAATTCTTAAAGGTTGTAGGTGAATTTGCCCTTGGTTTTGTGACCAAGATTCACCAAATTTACATACTTGGGACAAATTAGGAAGGAAATTACATAAAATCTGCATTTCTAATGAATTACCTGGAAATTTTGAGAATTTTCAAAAGGTTTGGATTGCTTTAGAAATCTGTCTCTTTGATCACATGGGCCATAGTCCATGGCCCTCTGAAGATCTATTGAAAGGTATTCAGAGAGCCATTAAGTCTATTCAAATGGAAAAACTGCCTGAGGCTAAGGAAATCTCCTTTCCTTTAATCTGGTTGAAAACAAAAAGCCTCTGAGCAAAACAGAAAGTAAAAAATGTAACCTTGCCTAAACATAGCCAGAGTAGTCTGAAGGAAGAACATAGAGACAGAGATCAAAGAGAGAAAGCCTCTGGAGTTATAGTAGGTTCTCTTCCAAGAGAAGAAAGTCTGGAAGAGATTCCTAGAGAAATAGAAAGTCGTTTTCTCCCACATGGCTTACAAGCCCAGGTTCAAGATCATGGCAGTGGAGTATCCACGGATGAGTCGCAGTCTGAGGGAGAGAAATCGGACAATGAAATCCAGGACTTGCCGGGAAATTTCAACAGGCTGCATTTAACAGCGCCTGCCCAGGCTATTATAATTCAGCCATTGTCTGTTAAAAAGACAAAATTTAACAGGTACTCTTATTGTAGGGACAAATGAGGCAAGGCACCGAAGATTGCAGGAAACAATTTTATTTGGCTGCAGCCAGGTTCAGAGGGTAGAGCCTTTGCTGTAATCAATCAATCCCCTGGACCCCGAGTTCAGGGATTTTCAGAGTTTTATAACCAGCATGTAAGGGTATGTGCTCAGAAGCCCAGAGTCTGCAGAAGTTCACATAAAGCAGCTTTTTTTTCATTGTTCTGGACATGTTAACTCTTCAAGGACAACATCTGAGAAGGGGGGAACTTCTTTCTATTTTTTCCCTGCCAGCTATTGCAAGGGTAAAATAAATTGAAGTTAAAGTGTAAAAGTTAAAGGGTAAAAGACTGGGTGTTGTAAAGTTTCTAAGCTGCAAGGTCTGAGTTAAAATGTAAAGGATTAGGTATTGTTAGGTTTCTATGTTACCTGCAAAACCTGAAATCCCTGTAGCTGTTAGGACAATACTGGAATTGCCCAGTAAATATTCCCACTGACTCCCTGGTTGTCCAATAACTAGGGCTCTGTGTAACTGGTCACATAGTCCTTTAGGCCCTAAAACCAATCAGTTTGAATGTGTACCCCATTTAGAAATGACCTATCACTCCAGCCTGACCTGTTCCCGCCAATGAATGAACTAATCATGTTTAGGAATTGTTGCTTGATTTTCCCGCGGTGTATGATGATTTGTTAAAGGAGACTCTAATGTATACAAAGCCCTCCGCCCTCCCCAAAAAGTGTACTTAAGCAGTGCTCAGCCCCTGCTCGGGGCTCTGGGCTGCTTTCCCTTCTTGAGTGGGCACGGAGCCCCAGCATGCTGGTTCAATAAATCCCCTTCTGCCAATTGCATGAGTGGTCACTTGGTGGTCTCTTTCTCCGACACTTCGCCTGACCCTTACACTATTACCATGGAGCCCAATTGTAACTTATCTTAAAAATGTAGACATCTCTGTGAAGCCCCAGCTAAGGCCAGAGGCCTTGTTTGCACATTTCTTCAAGGTACTATACTGGATACGTTTGTGAAAAACTAGTAAGGGGATGTCCAGCACCTGGAGTGCTGGTATCTTCTCGGTCAGTAGCCAAGTAAACAGGGTGACACGAAAATAGGAAGTTTATCTACATTGGACTCTTTTTCTGACAGTCCTAAAACCAGCCATGGTGAAGAGGGCTTTTCTGTGGAGAAAGGGATTGCCACTTCACTCTGAGTTAGCAATGACTTTTCTTACTCCTTTCCATTGAGGTATTAGAAAAGCACAGGAAGCCAGGGAAGATATCAGTGATTTCCAACTTTTCCCAGTTTTTGAGCAAATTAACGAACAGAATCAGCGGGTTCATGTTCACATGGTAATTCCCTTTAAAACCATTAAGGGGTTAAAGAATTCTTGTGAGGTTTATGGTACAAATTCACCTTTAGTGCAAAGTTTGCTTAAGACTATCTGTTCTCAAGCACTCCCACCGAGTGACTGGGTTTCAATTGCCAGGGCTTGCTTGAGTGGCAGGGATTTTTTACTTTGGAAATCATACTGGTCAGATTTTTGTGCCGAGCAAGCAGAGAAGAATAGGAGACAAGATCTCCAGACACCAGTGGAAATCTTTATAGGAATGGGTGAATTTATTGATTTTGAAAGGCAGCTGAATTATGAATTTGCAGTGTATGATCAGATCACTGCTTGTGCCAAATGTGTTTGGAGACAGATTGCCTCTAAGGACTAATCTAACGTAGTTTTAACTAAGGTTAAACAAGGTTCTATTGAGCTTTATTCTGATTTTGTGGCACGACTCTACCAAACCGCTAGTCATTTCATTGGAGACCCAGGTGCTTGTGAATTTATTGTTAAATAATTGGCATTTGAAAATGCAAATGAATATTGTCAGGTTGTTCTCAGACCCCATAGAAAAAAGGGCACAGTTTCTGAATTTATTCACTTGTGTTCTGATATTAATCCTGCTCATTTACAAACAATAATGCTTGTTGCTGCTTTAAAAGAAACCTTGCAGCCCCAAGAGTTGGCACGCAAACCCCACGGGAGGTGCTATTTCTGCAGGAGAAGTAGCCATTATGCATGAGATTGTAATACTCATAATTTTAAGTCCAGGGCTCCCTCTGCTGTTGATAGTAGATGTTACAGGGCTCAACCCCATTTGGAGGATCAAGGTGGTGCTTATCAACCCATCTTCTTGTCTTCATTTCCGCCTAGCAGGAAAACAAAAAACTTCTGGTTGGCCCTTCCCCAGGCCAAAAAAACAGGGGAATTGGAGGAAAGGTCATGCAATTTGACATCACTGGCGCTGACCATGGGGAGCCACCATTTTTACTGGAACAAAATTCACAGTTTCCTTTCGACCCTCAATGACAATTGAATTAAATCCTGAATCAGAGCCAAGACAAATTCCTACTGGGATTTTCAGTCCACTCTCTAGAAAAAGTATAGGGTTAATTTTGGGATGTAACAATTTTAAAAGGGCCATCAAGGTAATACCTGGAGTAATAGATTCTAATTTTAAAGGAGAATCAAATGTTACTGTAAGATCAAATTATGCTCCATGGCTTACTCCAAAGGATACATATGCTCAATTAATTTTATTATCCTGTGATTCAGATGAACACCAGCCAGTAAATTCAGTTTCCAAATCGCCAGACAGAGTGTACTGGTCTCAGTGTGGCAGGAGCGCCCTCTACTGGAGCTTAAAATTAATCATAAAAAGTTCAAAGGAATTCTCTATACTGGTGCAGATATTTCCATTTTTTCCAGTCATTTTTGGCCTAGGAATTGGGCCTTACATGTAGCACCAATTAACCTAGAGGGAATTGGACAAATTCCACAGCCTTCTCAAAGTGCAAATTATCTCTGTTGGGAGGATTCTGATGGGAACAGTGGAGTTTTTAAGCCTTATGTGTTAAAGTCCATACCAGCAAACCTATGGGGGGAGGGATATTTTAGGTAAAATGGGATTGTTATTAATAACTCCAAATTCTATAAGATCAATTGAGAAAGTTAATCAAGGGTTTCTTCCTGGAGATAATAAGGGAACCTTTCAAGGAGAGTATCTGCTTTCAAACCAGCCTCCTCAACAGAGATTTGTAAATACTCCAAACCAAAATTTTTACTAGGGGCCCTGAGTGTCTCCCCGATCCAAAAGCCAGCAGAAAAGATCACCTGGCTCACAGAAGAGCATGTATGGATTTCTCAGGGGCCCATCTCAGGGGAAAAACATAAGATAATTCATAGGTTAGTTGAGGAACAACTTTAGGCTGGTCATATAGAACCAACACTTAGTCTTTGGAACACCCCCATTTTTGTTATTAAGAAAAAGTCAGGTAATTGGAGATTAATACAGGATTTAAGGGTGACAAATCATGCAATTCAGCCTATGGGATCATTACAGCCAGGACTTCCTTCCCCCAGAGCCATCCCTTTAAACTATATCTTGATGGTAATAGATCTAAAAGATTGTTTTTTCTCAATAAGGTTACATCCTGAAGATTGGGAAAAATCTGCCTTCACTGTCCAAGCAATTAATTTTAGGGAACCTGTTAAAAGATATTGCTGGAAGGTCTTCCTCCAAGGAATGCCTAACAGTCCTATATTATGTCAGAAATTTGTGGGTCAGGAGATAGCTCCTATAAAAAAATAACTTTCTTGATGCATATATTATTCATTATATGGATGATATATTATTGGCTCATGCTAATCCAGAAGTACTTTCAGAAATTTTTACTCAGTTAGAGGCTTCACTTATAGCAATGGGTTTATGCATTGCTCCTCAAAAGATGACTCTCTTTCAATATTTAGGTCAGATAATTCAAGAATGTACAATCCATCCTCAAAATCTACAGATAAAAGTTAAGGAGTTACATACCCTTAATGACATTCAAAATTATTAGGAGATAATAATTGGATGAGGCCATACTTAAAATTAACTACTTCTGATTTAAGTCCTTCATTTCAGATATAACAATGAGATCCTTCCCCAACCTCTCCATGTCAGCTGACAATAGAGGCTAGAACAGCTTTAAAAAAGGTTGAAGGTGCAATTAAAAATGTACAGCTTTCTAGGGTTAATCCTAAATAAATAGTGTATTTATTAATATTTCCAACTGTGCATACCCCAAAGGGAGCCATATGTCAAATATTGGGAGTTATTTGGTGGATTCATTTAGCCCACTCTCCTCAAAAAACATTAATTCCTTTTCATAATTCTATTGCTCAATTAATAGTCAAAGGTAGAATGAGGGTTTTACAATTAATTGGATCTGAACCTGATACTATAATTATTCCATTTTCTGTTCAACAAAATAATTGGCTTTTTCAAGCTTCTAGCTTATGGCAGATAGCTTTTGCTGATTTTCCTGGTCAGATAGATAGTCATTACCCTCGTGATAATATTACTTAATTTGCATCAATAACACCACTTAGTTTTCCAAAGATTGTTTATGCCCAGCCCATAGATGGAGCCCTATCGGTGTTCACTGATGGTTCAAGCTCAGGTAAAGCAGGTTTTTATAGTTGTGTTCACACAGAGATAATGCAAACCTCATATAATTCTGCCCAAAGAGCAGAGCTTCAAGCTCTCATCTGTGCCTTGAATTACTTTACAAATAAGCCTATTAATATTTATTCTGACAGCTTATATGCAGTCAGAGCTACCAAAAATATTGAAACTTCAGTTACTGGATATACTTCATCACAAGAGTTATTTAAATTATTTCATAATCTACAAAAGGTGGTGCAAATGCAAAAATGCCCATGTTTCATAGGACACATATGAGCTCACACTAATCATCCAAGACCTTTAGCTTCAGATAATGGCAAGATTGATAAATTATTAGCTGTTTGTCAACAGATGTCTCCATATGATTGTGCACAAGCTTCACATTCCTTACATCATCAGAATGCTTCTAGCTTCCATAAAAAATTTAATATTACCAAAGAACAAGCTCATCAAATTGTAAGTCACTGCCCTAAGTGTGTAATTCACATTTCATCTCTGCAATCAGGGGTAAATCCCCGTGGATTAAAACCAAATCAAATATGGAAAATGAATGTAACTCATATTCCTAAATTTGGTAAGCAATGTTATGTACATATGATAGTTGATACAAATTCCAGATTTAATTTTGCCACAGCAGGTACAAAAGAAAATACTCAGCATTTAAGTTCTCATTGCCTAGCAGCCTTTGCTGTGCTAGGATGCCCTTTACAGATTAAAACAGATAATGCACCAGCTTATGTAAGCTCTTCTTTTCAACAATTTTGCCAAGAGTTTCAAATAAAACAGGAATTTCTTATAACCCCCAAAGTCAAGCCATTGTGCAATGAGCTCATTTATCTATTAAGCTGCAATTACAAAAATTAAAAGGGGGAATAGGTTTATGACTTCCCAAAATAGTCTCAACCATGTCTTGTTTGAATTAATTTTTTTTTTAATTGTGATGCAGAATGTCACACTGCAGCTGAGAGCCATATGTCTTCTACAAAAACAGGCTCTTTAGGCAGAGTTTTGTGGAAAGACTTAGAGACTTGTCAATGGAAAGGCCAGATCCAGTGATTATGTGGGGCAGAGGTCATGCTTTTATTTTTCCAGAAGTGCTTTCCGTCCTATCTTGGTGCCTGAACACTCAATCAGACATGGAAGAGATAGAACCAAGATTCAAGCAACTGAAGATCAACCCGGAGAAGCCTCCATTCAAAAGGAAGAGATATCAAAGGATGAAGAGGAACCAACATGACCCAGCTGAAAAGCTGATCTCATGGGAAGACATGAAGAAGCTGACAACAAAGGCTTCATGAATAATTTGACTCCTAGGAAGAATTAAGATTCCATTGATAATGGTAGCTACGGTGATTGCCCTGCTGGGCTGTCAGGTAGAAGGGAGTCGAGCAGACACTTACTGGATGTATTTCCCAGATCCACCCCTGGTGCATCCAGCTGTATCATTTGAGGAAAAGACAGCATTTGGGAGACCTAGACTGACTACTCATACTATTTATGGAGACTTAAAACCTTATACTAGATCAGTGATTAAGATGGGACTTTCTCATAACAAACCTGTCATTTCTGCAAAACCTCCACGAATACCTCACTTTCCAAATAGTTCTACAATTGAGATTGGCACCTTTCCTAGATAGATAGATAGTGTAAATTCCTTTCCAGTACAACATAAGGTGTCTAAAGATAGTAGGTATATTTTAGACTGGTCTCCAAAAATTGATGAGACAATTATGAAAAAATTCTGCTATGACACCTGTAGATTTTTTAGTAATATTTTGACTTACAGTGAGGGTGGTATTTAAAAAGATGTTTGGTGTTTAATTGCTGCCTCAGAATTCTTACATTTATCAGACAAGCCTTTTACCAAAATTTGTTGGCAAGAGCTGTAAGGAGGGATCTTGCTATGGCTTACGAGCCTGTGTCCATTCTCCTTATGTTTTGATTATTGAAAATGTAAAAGTTAAATGGATAGATGACAGATATGTTGTTACATGTAACAAATGTAACCTAACCAATTGTATTACTAGATATAAAAGAGAAAAAGGAGTGCTGGTACTTCATCAGCCCTTTTTTGTTTTATTGCCTGCTAATATTTGAAAGCCATGGCACGCTGATGCTGGTTTTCAAGTCTTACAGCAAATTCATACCCAGCTATCGAGACCTAAACTTTCTATTGGAGTTATAATTGTTGGTGTTTTAGCACTTGTTTCTTTCATTGCATCCATGGTCACAGCCTCAATAACTTTATCTCAAAATATTTAACATGCAAAATTTCTTAATAATTTAGCCCAAAATACTTCCAAGACTCTGTGCAATCAAGTCAATATTGATGAAAGTATTTAAACTAAGTTAAATGGATTACAGGCGACTGTTATAAATATAGGTAATGAACTTTCAGCTTTAGAGTTTAAGGAAAGACTTAAATGCCACGCAAATGATAAATATGTGTGTTACAGCTGCCAAGTACAATGCTTCTCTCTGGGATTGGGAGAAGGTTAAAAACCATTTGTTGGGTATTTGGCAAAATAATAATAATAGCTTGGATCTTTTGGAACTCCATCACCATATCCAAGATATTCAAAATAACAGAGCTGATTTTTCAGATCCTTCTTCTTTGGCTAATCAAATATTAAAGGAATTAAATGGATTTAACCCTGGAAATATTCTTAAATACTCGGCCTGGTACATTATTGGATTGTTCTCTTTGCTGTTAATTCTCTTTTGTGTTGTAATTATAGAATGATGAGTCTTCAGAGCGGGAGTGCAGAGGCTCGAGAGAGAAAATCATCACCTGCTTTTTAAAAGAAAAAAGGGGGAATATGTGGGAGGTCATCCTCTCAAGTGATTTGAGTTGCCTCCCTGGCTGGGTGAGAGGTGCTTAGATGGAACTGTGTCAGAGCCTTCCCCACCCTATCCCAGGTACAAGGGCTTGTCCGTGTGGAGAGGTGCCTGGCCACTGGCCAAAAGACCTAATAGCTGGCCATGACCTTGGGATGCTGCCCCCCTCGACCTTCATTGGGTGGTATTTTCCCCTTGAATTTTTTGTTCACCAATAAAAGCTCACTCCCTGGCATGCTCTCTCTCTCTCTCTCTCTCTCTGTCTCTCTCTGTCTCTCTCTCTCGCCTCTTCTGTAAACCTCGCCACCGCATTAGGTGGCTGAAGGTGAGAGCTAGGAGAAGCTGTCTCCAGAGCTGAGAATTAAAGGTAATGAGAGTATGTCTCTTTAATTTTAAAACTCACTAGTAAATTTCTATGCTCTGAACCTTCTTTTATGTAGCTCACACTCTGGTAGCACGGCAGATAGGGTAGTGTTAGTGATAGGTTTAGGGTTAGGCCTAGTGTTAGCATTTGGGTTAGGCTTATGTTTAGGGTAATGGATAGAGTTAGAGTTAGGGTTTGGCCTTGGTTATGGTTAGGATTAGAGCTAGGATTAGGTTTAGGGTTAGGGTTAGGCCTGGGTTATGTTTATGGGAAGGGTTAGATTTTGATCTAGAGTTAGGGGTAGTGTGAGGGTTAGGATTAGGATTAAGTCTAGAGTTAGGGTTAGGCTTAGGGCTAGAATTAGGGCTGGGTTTTGTGTGAGGTTTAGGGCTATCATTAGGGCTATATGTAATATAACAGCTAGTGTTAGGGTTATGCCTAGATTTTGAATTAGCATAAAGTTTAGAGCTAGGTAAGTGTTAGGGTAAGGGTCATTGTTCATGTTAGGGTTAGGTTTAAGGTTAGAGGCAGAATTAGGGCTAGGGTTAGGTCTACAGTTAGGGTTACTGTTTGTTAGGTTAAAGGTTATGGTTAGGGCCAGGGCTAGGTTTTGTTTAGGGCTAGTGCTAGAGTTATAGATAGATTTAGGATTAGGCTTTTTTCTAGGTTGAGTGTTAGGGTTAGGTTGAAGTATAGGGTTACCTGTAGGGCTAGTGTTATGGTTCAATTGAGGGTTATGGTCAGGTTTAAAACCTAGAGTTAGAGTAGGGTCAGAATAAGGGTACGGTTAGAGATTGGGTTAGGGTTAGTGCTAAAATTAGAGTTAGGGTTAGGATTAGTATTAGAGTTATGGTTTGGAGTAGGATAAGGATTATATTTAGGACTAGGGTAGCATTATGGTGAGGGTTTGACTTAGGGTAAGTGATAGGGTTAGAGCTAGGGTTAGGGCTAGTGTTAGGGTTAGAGATAGGGCTAGGGTTAATGTTAGGGCTAGGCTTAAAGCTAGGTTTAGGTATCAGATTAGGGATAGGTTTTCTGTCAGGGCAAGGCTATGGCTAATGTAAGAACTGGGGTTCCAATTATGGCTAGTTTTAAGGTTAGGTTTATGGCTAGTTCTAGTGTTAGTGTTAGGTTTAGGGTTAGGGTGATGTTTAGAGCTAGGGTTAGTGTTAGGGGCTAAGTCAGGTTCAGGGTAAGTTCTAGAGTTAGTGTTAGGACTTGAATTGTGGCTAGGGTTAGGGCTCAATGTAGGGTTAGGGTTTGATTTAGGTCAAGGGTTAGGATTAAGCCTATGACTCGGTATTGTTTGAGTGCCAGGGCTAGGTTTAGGACTAGTTTTCCAATTAGCATTAGGCTTAGTGCTAGATTTAGGGTGAGATTTAGACTTAGACTTAGGGTTAGATTTAGAGTTAGGATTAGATCTAGGTTTAGGGCTAAGTCGAAAGTTAGGGCTAGGGTTGGGGCTAGGTTTAGGGCTATGGTTTGGGTTATCTTTAGGGATAGGTTTAAAACTAGGGGTAGGACTATGGTGAGAGTTAGAGTTTGTCTTAGTGATAGAATTAGGATTAGGTTTAGGGTTGGGGCAAATTAGTGCTAGGATAAGTGCTAGGCCTAGGTTTAGGGCTGGTTAGGGTTAGGGTTAGGATTCAGGCTAAGTTTAGCACTAGGGTTAGGGCTAGGTTTTGTATTAGAGTTAGGGCTAGGATTAGGGCTAGGGCTAATGTCAGGTCTAGGTTTATGTTTAAGGTTAGTTTTAGGGTGAGGTTTATGGCTAGTTCTAGTCGAAGTGAGGTTTGAGGGATAAATTCAGGTTTAGAGATAAGGTTATTTTAAGGTCAAGGTCATGGTTAAGGTTTGAGTTAAGGTTAAGGGTTAGGGCTCTAATTAGCATTAGGGTTAGGATTAAGGTTAGGGAAATGGATATGGTTAGGTTTAGGGTTCAGGTTAGGTTTAGGGTAATGGATAAATTTAGGGTTAGAGATAGGGTTAGGCTTATCCTAGAGATAGTATTAGGGTTAGGGTTATGGTTAGGGTAATGGATAGGGTTAGAGCTAGGATTTGGGCTAGGATTATGGTTATGATTAAGGCTAGGGTTAGGTTTAGAGTTAGGGCAAGTTTTAGGGTTAGGGCTAGGTTTAGGGTAATGGTTAGTGCTAGGGCTAGGGCTAGGGTTAGGTTTAGGGTTAAAATGAGGTGTAGGGTTCAGATTAGGCCTAGGTTTTGGGTTAGGTTAGGGCTAGGGTTAGGACTACAGCTAATGTAAGAACTAGGGTTATGATTAGGGCTAGTTATAGCATTAGGGTTAGGGATAGGTCTAGTTTTAGGGTTAGGTTTATTTATAGGTTGATGTAGGAGCTATGGTTATTTTTAGGGTCAGAGTCAGGATCAAGATTAGTTTTAGGTTTAGGGTAGGACTGGAATTAAAGATAGGATTTGGGCTAGGTGTAGGGTTAAGTTTTGGTTTAGGTTAAAGTTTAGAGATAGAGCTCTGTCCTGGTTTTGTTTTAGGGCTAGGACTAGGTTAGGGCTAGTTTTAGGATTTGCATTAGTGTTATGGCTAGTGTTAGTGTGAGCATTAGTCTTAGTGTTAGGGTTAGATTTAGAGTTATGGTTAGATCTAGTGTTTGGGCTAAGGCTAGGGTTTTGGCTAAGGTTAGGGCAAGTGTTAGGGTGACGGTAAGGGATAAGGATAGAACTAGGAATAGGGCTAGGTTGAGAGCTGGAGTTAATATTAGTGCTAGTGTTAGGGTTAGAGTTAGGGCTAAATTAGGGCTAGGATCAGGTCTAGGGTTAGTTGTAGGGTTAGGTCTAGGGTTACGGTTAGGGTTACTTTTAGGGGAAGGGATGGGGTTATAGCTAGGTTCAGAACTTGGGTGAGGGATAAAATTAGGGATAGGGCTAGATTTAGGGTTTGTGTTAGAATCAAGGCTAGATTTAGGGCTAGGATGAAGGCTAGCGTTTGTGTTAGGTTTAGGCCAAGGATTAGAGATAGGTCTAATATCAGGTCTAGGGTTACAGTTACGGATAGTTTTAGGGTAAAGATTATGGCTAGGTCTAGTGTCAGAGTTAATTTTAGGGTAAGGTTTAGGTTTAGAGGTAGGCGTATTAAAATGGTCAGGATCAGGTTTTGGGTTTGGGTAGGTTAAGGTTTAGGTTAGGGCTCAAATTAGCATTATGATTAGAGTTAGGGTTAGGGTAATTGATAGGATTAGGTTTAGGCTTCAGGTTAGGTTTAGGGTTTAGGTTAGGTTTAGGATAATGGATAGGGTTAGGGTTAGGCCTAGGGTTAGCATTAGGGTCATGATTATTCTTAAGGTAATGGAGAGGGATAGAGCTAGTGTTAGGGCTAGGATTATGGTTAGGATTTTGGCTGGATTTAGGGTGAGGGTTAGGGTTAAGGCTAGGGTTAGGGTTAGGTAGGGTACAATTTAGGGTTTGTGCTAGGGTTAGTTCTAAGGCTAGGGTTAGGTTTAGGGTTAGGTCTAGGGCTAGGGTTATGGTTATGGTTAGGGTTAGTGTTAGTATTATGGTTAGGTGTAGGGTTATCATTAAGTTTAGGGTAATGGATAGGGGTAGATGTCTGGTTAGGGTTAGGGTTAGGTTTAGGAATAGGGTTAGGGTTAGATTTAGGTTATGGTTAGGGTTTGAGCTAGGGTTAAGACTATGGCAAGGGTTATGTTTATGGTTCGGTCTAGGGTTAGGTTTATGATAGAGTTAGAGTAGGTTTAGGGTTAGGATTAAAGTTATCACGTGGTTTATGTTTAGAAATAGGGTAATGAGTGGGGTTTGATATAGGGTTAATTTTAGGATTAAGGCTAGGGTTCGGGTTAGGGATAGGCTTAGGGTTAGTCTTACAGTTAGGTTAAGGGTAAGGATTAATGATTGAGTAAGGTTTAGGGCTAGGGTAGGGTGAGGGTTAGAATCAGGGCTAGGGATAGATTTAGGGTTAGGGTTAGGTCTATGGTTAGCATTAGGTTTAGGGTTATGCTTAGGGCAATGGATAGATTTAGAGATAGTGTTTCGGCTATGAATACAGTTAGGATTAGGGCTAAGATTAGGGTTAGGGTTTGGGCTATGGATATGTTTAGGGTAAGAGTTAAGATTTTAGCTAGAGTTAAGGGTAGGGATAGGTCGAGGGTTAGGTTCAGCATTAGGTCTAGGGATAGGGTTATGGTAGATTTAGGGTTAGGGTTAGGGTTAAGGCTAAGGTTATCACTAGGGTTAGGATTAGGGTTAGATAATAGATATGGTTAGATATAGGTTTAGGTGTAGGGTAGGGTTAGATTTAGTTTTAGGGTTAGGGTTAAGGATATGATCATGTTTATGGTACAGGTTAGGGTTTGAGCTAGGGTTAGGTCTATGGCACATGTTAGGTTCAGGTTTAGGTGTTGGTTTAGTTTTCTGGTTAGGGTCACATTTAGGGTTATGGCTAGGTTTATCAATAGGGTTAAGGTTAGTGTTAGTGTAATGGGTGGTTCAGTGCTAGGTTTAGAGCAAGGATTCAGGTTAGGATTAGGACTAGGGTTATTTTTAGATTTAGGGATAGGTCTAAGTTTATATTTAGGGTAAGGGTTAGGCTTTGATCTAGGTTTAGGACTAAGACTAGGGTTAGGATTAGGGTTAGGACTAAGGTTAGGATTAGGGTTATGCTTAGGGCCAGTTTTAGTCCTAGGATTTGCTCGAGGTTTTGTGTTAGGTTAAGGCATAAGGATAGGGCTATGGATAATGTAAGAGCTAGGGTTATGATTAGGGCTAGTTGTATGGTTAGGGTTATGGCTTAGTCTAGTGTTAGGTATAATTTTTCAGTTAGGGTCAGATATAGAGAGAGGTTTAGTGTTAAAGGCAGGGTCAGTGTTCAGGTTAGAGTTAGAGTTAAAGTTAAAGCCAGAATTAGGATTAGGTTTATGTCTAGGGGTAGGGTTAGTCTTTTTGTTTGGTTAAGGGTTATTATTAGGGCTAAGGCTAGGTTTTTGTTTAGGTCTAGGGCTAGAGTTAAGGCTAGATTTAAGGTTAGGTTTATGTCTAGCTCGTGATAGTGTTAGGTTTAGGTATAAGAACTGGTAGGGCTACTGTTAGGGTTTGTTCTAGGGTTAGGGTCAGGTTTAGACCTAGGGTTAATGTTATGGTCAGAATAACGTCAGGGCAAGGGTAAGGATTTGGGATAGAGCTATAATGAGGACTAGGTTTAGGACTATTAATAAGGTTCAGGTTTTGGTTAGCCTTAGGATTAGGGATAGGGTTAGGTTACCATTAGGGTTAGCATTTTGCTTATGGTTAGGGATAGGGTTAGAGCTACTGTTAGAGGTCGGGTTAGGGTTAGGGTTAAAGCTAGGTTTATGACTTGGTTAGGGCTAGTTTTTCTGTTAGTGTCAGGGCTAAGATTAGGGTAACGGCTAATGTAAGAACCAGGGTTAAAATTAGGGTTCGTTTTAAGGTTAGTGTTAAAGGTTATACCTCTAGTGTTAGGTGTAGGTTTAAGGTTATGGTGATATTTAGAGCTAGAGTTAGTATTAGGATAGGTGTCAGACTCAGGGTTAGTTTTAGGGTTTTGGTTAGGACTCAAATAAGGGCTAGGGTTACTGTTAGGGTTTTGTTTAAGGTTAGAGTGGTGTTTAGAGCTAGGGTGAGTATTAGGATATGAATTATGATCAGGGTTAGTTTTAAGGTTATGGTTAGGACTCAAGTTAGCACTAGGGTTAGGTCTAGTTGTAGTGTTAAGGTTTGGTTTAAGTTACGGTTTAGGGTTAGGGCTACTGTTTGGTTTTGTTTGAGTCCTAGAGTTAGGGTTACGACTAGTTTTATGATTAGTGTTAGGGTTAGGGCTAGTGTTAGTGTTAGGCTTAGGCTTAGTGTTAGGGTTACATTTAGAGTTAGGGTTAGATCTAGGGTTAGGGCTAAAAAATAAAGATAAAGATAGGACAAGGGTTAGAGCTAGGGTTAGGGCTAGAATTAGAGTTATTATAAGGAATTGAGTTAGATCTAGGTATATGGTTAATGTGAGAGTTAGAGTTAGTCTTAGGGCTAGGATTAAGGTTACAGTTAGGGATAGGGTTAAATTAGGTCTAGGATTAGGGCTAGGGTTACTATTCTGCTTAGGACTAGCATTATGGTTAGGGTTAGGGTTATGTTTAGGATAAGGGATGGCGTTGTAGCTAGATTCAGAGGTCAGGTTAGGGTTAGAGTTAGGTTTTGGGTAGGGTTAATGTTAGGGTTAAAATTAAGGCTAGGTTTAGGACTAGGATGAGGGCTAGTGTTTGTTTTAGTGTTAGGGCTATGATTATGACTAGGGCTAATATCAGGTCTGGGGTTATGGTTAAAGATAGATTTAGGTTTTGGTTTATGGCTACATCTAGTGTAAGCATTAGGTTTAGGGTAAGTATCAAGTTTAGAGCTAGAAGAATTATTAGGGTTAAGGTCAGGGTTAGAGTTTGGTTTAGGTTAGGACTTAGGTATAGGGCTCAAATTAGCATTAGGGTTAGTGCTAGTGTAATGATAGGGTTTGGTTTAGGGTTCAGGTTAGGTTTAGGGTAATTCATAGGGTTAGGGTTAGTGATAGGGTTAGGGTTAGGCCTAGGGTTAGCATTTGGATAAGGGTTATGTTTAGGTTATTGATAGGGTTAGATCTAAGTTTATAGCTAGGGTTTTGTTAAGAATAGATCTTGAGTTAGGGTTAGGGTTAGAACTAGGGTTAGGTTTAGGGTTATGTTTAGCATAAGAGCTAGGTATTCAGCTAGCTTTAGGGCTAGGGCGAGGTTTAGGTTTAGGGTTAGGTCTAGGGATAGGATTACGATAGAGTTAGGGTTAGGGTTAGGGCTAGGATTATCATTAATTTAGGGTTAGTGTCAGGGAAATCAATGCAATTAGATATAGGGTTAGAGTTAAGGTTATATTTCAGTTTAGGGTTAGGGTTAGGGCTAGGGTTATGTTTAGATTTATGGTAAGGGTTAGAGTTTGAGCTAGGGTTATGTCTATGGTGATTGTTACATTTAGGGTTATGTCTCATGGTAGTGTTCTGTTAAGGGTTAAGTTTAGCGTTAGGATTTGAGCAAGGATTATTAATAAGTTTCAGGTTAGGTTTAGGGTAATGGATATGTTTAGAGCTAGGTTTGGGATAGAGTTAAGTTTAGGATTAGGGCTAGGGTTAGGGTTAGATTAGGGATATGTCTAGGTCTATGTTTAGGGTAAGGATTAGGCATTGAGCTAGGGTTTGAGTTAGTTTAAGTTTAGGTTTAGGGTTTAGCTAGATTTAGGGCTCAAATTAGGGCTAGTTTGTGTGTTAGCATTTAGGCTAAGGTTATGGCAATGGCTAATGTTACAACTAGGTTTACAATTATGGTTAGTTTTACGGTTAGGATTAGGGGTAGGTCTAGTGTTAGGTTTAGGTTTAAGGTTCAGGTGATATTTATATCTAGGGTTAGTGTTAGGATATGAGTCAGGGTCAAGGTTAGTTTTTGGGTTAAGTTTAGGACTAAAATTAGGGTAGGGTTACTGTTAGGGTTTGGTTTAACTTTAGGGTTGTTTTTAGAGCTAGGGTGACTGTTAGGATATGAGTCAGAGTCAGGGTTATTTTTAAGGTTAGGATTAGGACTTGAATTAGGGCTAGGGTTTGGTCTTGTTGTAGTGTTAGAATTTGGTTTAAGTTAAGGTTTAAGTTTAGGCCTGTTGCTTGGTTTTGATTTTGTTCTAGGGTTAGGTTTAGGGCCAGTTTTATGATTAGTGTAAGGTTTAGGGCTAGGTTTATGGTTTGGGTTAGGATTAAGTCTTGTTTTAAGGCTAGGATTAGGTCTAGGTTTTGTGTTAGGTTTAGGGCAAGAGTTAGGGATAAGGCTAATATCAGGTCTAGAGTTACATTTAGGGATCATTTTAGGGTTAGGTTTATGGCTAGGTCTAGTTTAAGGGATAGGTTTAGGGAAAGGGTCAGGTTTAGAGCTAGGAATAGGGTCAGGGTTAGGACTCGGGTTAGAATTAGGATTAGGATAATGGTATGGTTTAGGGTTTAAGCTAGGGTAAATGCTAGGGCAAATGCTAGGGCTGGGTTATGTTTAAGGTTTGGTCTTGGGCTATGGTTATGGTTAGTGTAAGATTTAGGCTTAGGGTTAATATTAGTGTTAGGGTAACTGATAGGTTTAGATGTCAGGTTACAGTTAGGGTTAGTTTTAGGGTTAGGGTAGGGTTAGATTTAGGATAAGAGAGTTTGAGCTAGGGTTAGGATTATGGTTAGTTCTAGGGTTAGGTGTATGTTTAGGTTTAGGGTAGTTTTAGGTTTAGGTCTAGGGTTATCATTAGAGTTAGGGTTAGGGTTAGAGTAATGGATAGGTTTCGATCAGGTGTTAGGGCTAGGGTTAAGGTTAGAGTTAGGCCTTGGGTTAGTGATAGGGTTAGGTTAAGAGTAAGGGTTAGGGATTGTGCTAGGGTTAGGGCTAGGGCGAGGGTTAGGTTAAAGAAAAGCTAGGGTAAGATTTGGATTAGGATTAGGGGTAGGGTTAGTATTAGTTTTTGGGTTATTTTTAGGGTAATACATAGAGTTAGAGCTAGGATTAGGGTGAAGTTTAGAGTTTGGGCTAGGGTTATGTTTAGGGTAAGGTTTAGGATTTGAGCTTGGGTTAGGGCTAGGACAAGGGTGAGGGTTAGGTTTAGGGCTAGGACTAGGGCTAGGTTTTGTGTGAGCTTTAGGGCTAGTGTTAGGTTTATGGGTAATGTAAGAGCTAGGGTTATGGTTATGGCTAGTTTTAGGTTTAATCTAGTGTTAGGGTTAGTTTTGGGGTTAGGGTAAGATTTAGAGCTAGGGTTTGTGTTAGGGTAAGTGTCAGTGTTCGGGTTAGGGTAAGTTTTATGGTTAGGGCCAGAATTAGGACAAGGTTTAAGTCTAGGTGTTGAGTTAGTGTTTGGGTAGGTTAAGGGTTATTGTTAGGGCGAGGGCTAGAGTTATGTTTATATTTAGGATTAGATTTAGGTCGAGGGCTGGTGTTGGTGTTAGATTTAGGTATAGGTTTACCAGTAGGGCTAGTGTAAATTTTCGGTTTAGGGGTAATGTCAGGTTTAAACTAGGGTTAGTGTTAGGGTCAGAATAAGGGTCATGGTTAGGGTTAGGGTTTGGGTTAAGTTTAGAGCTAGAATGATGGCTAGGGTTAGGTCTAGTAATAGAGTTAGGGTTTGGGGTAGGATTAGGTTCAGGACTATGGTAGCAATAGGGTGAGGGTTTGACTTAGTGTAAGGGATAGAGTAAGATCTAGGGCTAGGACTAGGAATAGGTTTGGGCTTAGGGTTAGGAATAAGGCTAAGTTTAGGGCAAGGATTAGGGCTAGGGTTTGTGTTGTGGTGAGGGCTAGCATTGGGGTTAGGGCTAATGTCAGGTCTAGGTTTCTGTTTAGGTATAATTTTAAGGTTAGGATTACAGCTAGGTATACTGTAGGGGTTAAGTTAAAGTTTAGGGTCAGTTTTAGAGCTAGGGGTATTATTAGGGTCAGATTCAGTGTTATAGTTTGGGTTAGGTTATGTTTATGCTTAGGGCTCAAATTAACATTAGGGTTAGGGTTAGGGTTAGGTTTAGGGTTATGGATATGGTTAGGTTTAGGGTTCAGATTAGGTTTAAGGTAATGGATAGGTTTAGGGTTAGGAATAGGTTTAGGGTTATCCTAGAGATAGCATTACGGTACAGTTAGGGTTAGGGTAATGGATAGGGTTACAGCTAGGGTTAGGCCTAGGGTGATGGTTAGTATTAGGGCTAGGGCTAGGTTTAGGGTTAGGGAAAGTTTCAGGGTTAGGTTTAGGTTTAGGTTAAGGGTTAGGTCTAGGATTTGGGTTACTGTTAGGGTTAAAGCTAGTATTATGGCTCTGATTAGAGCTAGGTTTTGGGTTAGGTTAGGGATAGGGTTAGGGCTATGGCTAATGTAAGAACTATAGTTATGATTAGGGCTAGTTTTAGGGTTAGGTTAGGGATAGGTCTAGTGTTAGGGTTAGGTTTAGGTTTTAGGTGATGTTTAGAGCTGGGGTTAGCGTTAGTTTCAGAATCAGGGTCAAGGTTAGTTTTATGGTTAGGGATAGGACTTGTATTATAGCTAGGTTTAGGACTAGGTGTAGATTTAGGGTTTGGGCTAAGTTAAGGCTAGTTTTAAGATTAGTGTTAATGTTACGAATTGTGTTAGTGAGAGGTTTAGGCTTAGGGTTAGGGTTAGAATTAGAGTTAGGGTTAGATGTAGGATTAGGGCTAGGGCTAGTTTTAGGGCTAAGATTAGGTCAAGTGTTTGGGTTATGGTAAGGTATAGTGCTGGAACTAGGAATAGGGCTAGTGCGAGAGTTAGTCTTATGGCTAGGGTTAGGTTAGGTTTGGGGCTAATTAGGGCTAGCATTAGGTCTAGGGTTTGTGTTAGAGTTACGCCTAGTGTTAGGCTTAGGTTTAGTTTTAGGGAGAGGGTTAGGTTTAGGGGAAGGGATGGGGTTATAGCTAGGTTTAGGGCTAGGTAGAAGGTCAGAATTACGGTTAGGGCTAGGGGCCCTAACTTTAAACTTGAACCTATCCCAAACACTAATCACGACCCTTATCCTCATAATACACTTAGATCAAAACCTGACCCTAACCCTAAACCTAACACTTATGCTAGACATAGCCATAAACCTAACTCTAAAATGATCATTAACCATAACTCTAGATCTGAAATTAGCCCTAGCCCTAATCCTAGCCCTAAACCTAGCCAATCCTAACCCAAACCATAACCCGAGCCCTAACCCTAATTCTAACCCTCACCATAGCCCTAAAACTAGCTATAACCCCATCCCTTACCCTAAACCTAATTATAACCCTGAACCTAAACATAACCTTAAACCTAGCCCTAACTCTCACCCTAACCCTAGGTCTATCACTAACACTAAGCCTAACACTAATTCCAGCCCTAATAAATCCTATCCTAACCCTAACTCTAGCCCTAAGACTAACTCTAACTCTTGCCCAAACCCTAGCCCTAATTCTATTGATACCTTTAGCTCTAAACCTAGATCTAAACCTAATTCTAAATCTAAACCTAACTCTAAATTTAACTGTAACCATAAGCCTAAACCAAACCTAACACTAGCCCTAACCATAATGCTAATCCTAAAACTTGCCCTACCCCTAGCTCTAGGCATAAAACAAAACCAAGCCATAGCCCTAACCCTAACCCTTAACTTAAACCAAACCCTAACCCTAAACGTAGCCCTCAGCCTAACTCTAAAACTAACCCTAACCCTGACGCTGGCCCTAACACTAATCCTAGCTCTAAACATCACCCTAACTTTAAATTAACCCTAATACCAACACTTGCCTTAACCCTAACCCTAAAAGTAGCCTTAATTGTAAGCCTAGTTTGTACATTAGTTATTGTCCTAACCCTAGTTCTAATCCTAACACAAATCCTAATTGTAATCAGAGCCATAACCCTAGTTTAAACCCTAATCTTAACACTAATACTAGCCCTAACCCTAACCTTAATGCTAGCCCTAGCCCTAGTTCTAATCTGTCCCTTACCCCTATGCCAAACCCTAACCCAAATGCTAATCCTAGTCCTAACCATAATTCTTAGCCTAACTTAAACTCTAACCGAATTGCGAGTCCTAACCCTAGCCCTAAGTCTAGCTCTAACCCTAACTCTGACCCTTATTCTAACCCTCAAATTAATCCTAGGTCTAATCCTGACCCTAACCCGAAACAAAACCCTAACACTAACTATGCAGTAACCCTATACCTATACTTAGCCTAGCACGAGAACTAGACTCAAAGCTAATCCTAAATATAGCTAAATTCCAGCCCTAGACCTAAAGGAAAACCTAGCCCTAGCCCTAACAATAACCCTTAACCTAAACCAAACATTTACCCTACCCCTAGATCTAACCCTAGTGATAATTCTGGCTTTAACCCTAAATATAACACAAATACTACCCCTGAACACTGATACTGACCCTAACCCTAACCCTAGCTCTAAACATCACACTAATGCTAATCCTAACACTTGACCTAGCCCTAAACCTAACACCAAAACTATTCCTAATCATAACCCTAGTTTGTAATTAGCTGTAGCCCTAACCCTAGCTCTAACCTAACCCAAAATCTGGCCCCAATCCAAGCGCTAACCCTACCTTTAACCCTAATACTAACCCTAGCCCTAACACAAACTATAACCGTAGCCCTAACCTTAGCCCTAAACCTAGCTCTTACCCTATCCATTAACTTAAGCCAAACCCTAAACCTAATGCTAACCCTAGGACTAACCCAAATTCGTAGCCTAACACAAACCCTAACACTACTACTACAATTATTGTGACCCTAACCCTAAACCAAGCCCTAACCTAGCCCTGCCCATAACCTTATATGTAAACCTAACCCTAATACTAGCCGTAGACATAAAACTAATCCTAAACCTAGCCATATCTGTAACCCAGGACCTAAACAAAAACCTAGTTCTAGCCCTAATGATTATCCTTAACCTAACCCAAACACTAACCCTACCTCTACACCTAACCTAGTCCTAATTCTGGCTCTAAACCTAACCCTAACCCTAACTCAAAAACTTACCCTGACACTAACACTAACCCTAGCTTTAAAACTTACCCAAACCTGAAACCTAAACCTCACATTAGACCTAGCCATAATCCTAACCTTTACATTACCATAGCATTAATACTAGCCCTAAACCTAATACAAAACCTAGCCCTAATCCTAGGCCTAAACCTAGCCCTAAGCATACCCCTAACCCTAACCCTAGAACTAACATTAACCCTAACCCTTGCCTTAGAGCTAACCCTAGATAAAACACTAACCCTAACCCTAACCACTAACCAAAAGCTCTAACCCTATTGTCTACCCTAACTCTAGCCCTAATCCTATCCATAACCCTAGCCCTAACACTAGCTCTAAACCTATCCATTAACCTAACCATAACCATAACCCTAATGCTAACACTAGATAAAACCCTGAACCTAACCCTCAACATAACCCAAGCCCTATCCCTAGCCCTAACTCTAACCCTAGCCCTAATCATAACATTAACACTAGCCCTAATACTATCTCTAAATTTACCCATTACCCTAAACCTAACCCTAACCCTAATGATAATCCAAGCTCTAAACCTAACTGTAAATATAATCCAAACCCTAACCCTAACTCTAGCCCTAATCCAAGACCAAACCCTAGTTTTAACCCTAAACCTAACCCTAACACTAGCCCTAACCCTAACCCTAACCCTAACCCTAAACATAGGCCTAACCCTAGTTCTAACACTATCCTGTACCCTGAGCTAACCCTAAACCTACTGCTAACCCTAGTTTTAACCCTAATCTTTAGCCTAACCCAAAACCTAACCCTATTACTAGTCCTAAACCTAGCCCTCATTTTAGTTCCAACCATAACCTAAACTTAACCCTAATCTTTACACTTATTCTGACTCTAACGTTAACCATAGGTCTAAACCTGAGCTAAACCAAACCCTAACACTAGCACTAGCAGTAAACCTATACATAAAACTAACCCTAACACTAACCATAACCTTAACTGTAAATCTAACCCTAGACATAACCCTAAATCTAACCCTAATTTTAGCTCTAACCCTAGCTCAAATCCTTACCCATACCCTAAACCTAACCCAAACCCTAACCCTAGCCCTAGCCCTAACCATAACCATAACACTAGCTCTAATCCTAACCAAAACCCTAGCCCTAACACTAGCTCCAAAACTATCCATTACTCGAACCCTAACCCAAATGCTAAACCTAGGCATAACCCTAACCCTATCATTATCCCTAATCCCACCCATTACCCTAATCTGAACCCAAATGTTAAACCTAACCCTATCCATTACCCTAACCCTAACTCTACCCCTAACGCTAATTAGAGCCCTAACCCTAAAACCTTAACCTAATCCAAACCCAAAGCCTGACCCTGACCCTAAAAATACACATAACTCTAATCTTGACCCTTACACTAAACCTAACCCTTACACTAGACCTAGCCATGAACCTAACCCTATAAATGTCCCTAGTCATAACCCTAAACTTGACATTATCACTAGACTTAAAACTTGCCCTAACCCTAACAAAAACCCTAGCCCTCACCCTAGCCCTAAACCTAACCTTAATCCGAACCCAAACTTATCCCTACCCCTAAACTTAATTCTAATCATTGCCCGAGGCCTAAACCTAGCTATAATCCCATCTGTTCCCCTAAACCTAACCCTAAATAGCCCTAAACCTAGGCCTAAGCCTAACACTAAACCTAGACCTATTCCTAGACCTAATTTAGCACTAACCCTAACCCTAACCTTAGCCCTAAAACTAACTCTAACTCTTGCTCTATCCCTATTCCTAGTTCTAACACTATCTATTACCATAATCCAAACACTAGCCCTAACTATAGCCCTAACCCTATCCATAGCCCTAACCCTAGAATTAACCATAACTCTAAATCTACCCCTAAGCCTAAGTCTTGTTAACACTAGCGATAACATTAACACTAATCATAAAACTACTTTTAATTTGAGCCTTATCCCTAAAACAAAACCGAGCTATAGCACTAACCTAACCATTAACCTAAACCAAACCCTAGCCCTACATATAGCCCTAAGCTTACCCCTAATTAGAGTCCTATCCCTAACCCTAAATCTAATCCTGACCCTGACTCTGACCCTAACACTAACCCTAGCTCAAAACCTCACCCTAAACCTAAACCTAATCCTAAAACTAGACTTAGCCCTAACCCTAAAACTAGCCCTAATAATAACCCTAGTTCTTACATTAGCCATATCTCTAACACAGCCTTAATGTAACCCAAAACCTAGCCCTAATCCGAGCCCCAACCCTAGCTTTAACCCTAACTCTAACCCTAAACCTAGTGCTAACCCTTACCCTAAATATAACCCTAAATTTAATCCTTGCACTAACCCTAAACCTAACCCTAAACCTAGCCCTAACCATAAACATAACCCTAGTCCTAACCCTAGGTCTAACCCTATCCATTACCTTAAACCTAACCCTAACCCTCAGCCTAACCCTAACACTATTCCTAACCCTAATCTATCCATCACCCTAAACATAACCTGGATCTTAAACCTAACCATATCCATTACCCTAACTCTAACCTTAACCCTAATGCTAATCAAACCCTAACCCTAAACTTTAAATAAACCAAACCCTAACCCTGACCTTGAACCAAATAATACTCCTACCTATAAACCTGACACTAACCCTCACTCTAAACCTTACACTATACCTAGCCATAACATTATCCATAAAACTATTCCTAATCAAAACCTAGACCTGACATTAGACCTAGTTCTAATGCTATCTCTAAACCTAACACAAACCCTAGCCTTAACCCTAGGCCTAACACTAGCCTTAATTCTAACCCTAAACTTAACCCTAGCCCTAACCATAATTTGAAACCTGGCCCTTCCCCTAAACCTAGGTGTAACATTATACCTTACCTTAACCCTAACCCTAAACCTAATCCTAGACCTAAACTTAGGACTAACCCTAAAACTAACCCTAGCCCTAATCCTAGGCCTAATTTAGCCCTATTCTTAACTTTAAACCTAACATTAGCCCTAAGACTAACTTTAACTCTTACCCTAGCCCTATTAATTATTCTAAACCTATCCCTTACCATAACGCAAAACCTAGCCCTAAACCTAGCGCAAACAAGATCCATAAACTGCACTAGCCCTAACCTTAGATCTAAACGTAACTCTAAATCTAACACTAACCCTAAGCCTAAATCTCACCCTAACACTAGCCATAACACTAACTCTAATCCTAAAACTAGCCCTTACCCTAGCCCTAGCCCTAAAATAAACCAAGTCATAGCCTTAAACGTAACCCTTAACCTAAACCAAACCCTAATTCTACACCTAAACCTAAGCCTGAACCTATTTTGAGTCCTAAGCCTAACCCTAGAAGTAACCCTGAACTGGACTCAAATCTTAGACTAATCCTAGCTCTAAACATAACCCTAACCCTAAATCTAACCCTAACACTAGACATAGACATAACACTAACCCTAAAACTAGCCCTAATTGTAACCCTAGTTCTTACATTAGCCTTAGCCCTAACTCTAACACAAAACCTAGCCCTAATCTGAGACCTAACCCTAGCTTTAACCCTAACTCTAACGCCAACCTAACCCTTATCTTAAGCCTAGCCCTAACCCTAGCACTAACTGAATCTAAGCCAAACTCTAACTCTAAACCTATCCTATTCCTAAACTTAATCCTTATCCTTTTCCAAACCCTAACTCGATTTACTAGTTTTAACCCTAGCACTCATTCTAGCTCTAAACCTAACCCAAATCCTAACCCTAACCCTGACCTGTATTCTGAACCTAACACTATCCATAAGTCTAACCTGACCCTAACCCTAAACCGAATGCTAACACTAGTGCTACTGGTAACCCTATACCTAAACCTAACCCTAACACTAGACCTAGACCTAAACCTAATACTTCATCTAGCTATAACTCTAGCCATAGCTGTATAAAAACCTAGCCCTAGCCCTAATCATAACCAATAACCTAACACAAATACTAACCCTACCCCTAGACCTAACACCAGTCCTAATGCTGGCCCTAACCATAAACCTAACCCTAACCGGAACACTGACCCTTACCCTAACACAAACCGTAGCTCTAAGCCTTATCCTAACCAAAAACCTAACCATAACACTAGACCAAGCCATAACCCTAACCCTAAAACTAGATATAACCATAAGCTAATCCCTAGCTCTAACTGTATACATTACCCTAACCCTACCCTAATCCTAATGCTAAACCTAGCCCTAAGCCTAACCCTGATCTATAACTAACACTCATCCTAGTCCAAACCCTAGCTTAATACCTAACCCTTAAAATTAACCTAATACTAACACTAACCCTTGGCCTAAACCTAACCCTAACAATAAACATAGCCTTAATCTTAACTTTAACCCTAGCAATAACGCTAGTTCTAAACCTAGCCATTACCCTAACTCTAACCCTAACCCTAACCCTAATGATAACCCTAGCCCTAACCCTAAATCTACCCTAACCCTAACCCTAGACATAACTATAAACCTAACCCTTGCCATAGACCTAACCCTAGCTCAAATCCTAACCATTACCCTAAACCTACCCCTAACCCTAACCTTAACCCTAAACCTAACCCACCCTAATTTTAACACTAACCCTAACCCTAACCCTAACCCAACATCTGCCGCAGTCTGGCTGGGCACACAATCACGAGCCACCACACAGATTGTAGATTCAAACAGCAACTCTTTATTCCCGAACTCACACCAGCCATCTACAATCACGTTCTGGGGAAATCCAC
>NW_026004534.1:306675-317645 GCF_001458135.2 Marmota marmota marmota | reverse complement strand
CTTGTATCTTTTCTTTAGTCAGGGGCCACTGAGGAACCCACACTGGTCTTTCTGATTTCCAAGTAATTTTGATTGTCTCAGTGGCCCTTTCTGAAAATCCAACCCATGTCTGTCTGTTCCTTGATCTATTTGTATTGGTGCTGCTATACCTTGCCCTTGTTTTCCTAATCTTTTTTCTTTCCTAAAGCCTTGTCTAGCCCTAGTAGTGGGCGCATTAGGATTGATGTTATTTGTTAACGTCAAACCTAATTGATCTAGGACATCTCGTCCCCATAAATTTATAGGAAGATGATCCAATACATATGGCTGTATAGTTCCTTCACATCCTTCAGGATCCTTCCAATCTAATATCATAGCAAACATCTAACCCTATCCAATACCCTAAACCTAATGAAAACCCTAGCCCTAACCCTAACACTAATCCTGACCCTAACCATAACTCTAACCTAGACATAACACTCGCCTTAGTGCTAACACTAGCTCAAACCCTAAACTGTACCCTAAACCTAACCCTAATCCTATGTCTAGGACTAAACCTAACCCTAACCCTAATTCTAGTTTAAATATTAACCATAACCCTAGCCCTAACCCTAGCTATAACCCTATCCATTACCCTAATCACAACCATAACCCTAATGCTAACCCTAGGCCAAACCTTAACCCTATTGTTAACTCTAACCTTTTCAATTACTCTAAACCTAATCTGATCCCTAAAAAACCCTATCAATTACCCTAAAACTAACCTGATCCCTAAACCTAACCATATCATTACCCTATCTCTAACCCTAATGCTAATTTTAGCCCTAACACTAAACCTTAACCTTAACCTGAAAAAAACCTGAAACCTGACCCTAAGCCTAATAATACCCCTATCTCTAAATCTGACCCTTACCCTAAACCTAAACCTTACACTATACCTAGCCATAAAACCTAACCCTAAATCTATCCCTAACCATAACCCTATTCCTGACCCTATCCCTAGACCTAATTATTGCCATAAACCCTAAAACTGACCCTAGCCCTAAACCTAGCCTTATTATTAACTCAAACCATAACCCTAGTCCTAATCATAATTCTAACCTTCGATTTAGCACTAAAACTAGCTATAACCCTATCCCTTTCCCTAAACCAAACCTTATCCCTAAATTTAAACCTAAGCCTAACACTAGGCCTAATTCTAATGCAAACCCTAAACCTAATTCTAGCCCTAATTTAGCCCTAAACCTAACCTAACCCTAGCCCTAAGAATAATTATAACTCTCGCCCTTGCCCTATTCCTAATTCTAACCCTATTCCTTACCTTAACCCTAACACTTGCCCTAACCTTAGCCCTAACCCTAGCCCTAGCCCTAATCCTACATCTAAACCTAACCCTAAGTCTAAACCAAATCCTAAATGTCTCATTTACACAGCCATAACACTAAGGCTAATCCTAAAACTAGCCCAAACTTAGCCCTAGCCCTACAACAAAATTGAGCCATAACCCTAACCATAAACTTTTACCTAAACCAAACCCTAACCCTACACCTAGCCCTAAACTTAGCTCTAATATGAGGCCTAATTCTAACCCTAAATCTAACCCTGAACAGTACTCTGATTCTAACACTAACCCTAGCTCTAAACATCACTTGAAACCTAAACCTAACCCAACACTAGATCTAGCCCTAACCCTAGGCCTAAAATTAGCCCTAATAGTAACCCTAGATCTTACATTAGGTGTAGCTCTAACCATAGCCCTAACTAACCCCAAAGCCAGCCCTAATCAGATCCCTAACACTTGATTTAATCCTAAACATAACTGTAATCCTATCCCTAACACTTACCTTAAACCTAACCCTAACCATAACCCTAGCACTAACCCTAGCTGTAACCCTATTCATTACCCTAACCCTAATGCTAACCCTAGGATAGCCATACCCTTATTCATAACCCTAAACCTATCCATTGTCCTAAACCTAACCTGAACTCTAAACCTAACTATATCCATAACCCTAACCATAACAGTAAACCTAACACTAATTCGAGCCCTAAACTTAAACATTAACCTAATGCAAACCGAAATCCTGAACATGACCCTAATAACACCCCTATCTCTAAACCTTACCCTAAACCGTACCATAACTCTTACACTATACATAGCCACAACCCTAACCCTAAAACTATCCCTAACATAACCCTAAGCCTGACATTAGCCCTAGACCTAATGCTAGCCCTAACCCTTACACAAACACTAGCCCTAAATCTAACCCTAAACTTAGTCTTAATCCTAACCCTAACCCTTATTTTAACCCTCACCCTAACCCTAAACCTAGCTATAACATTATACCTAACACTAACCATAACCCTGACCCAGACCTACACTTAGGCTTAGCCCTATCAGTAACCCTAGCACTAAGTCTAGCCATAATTAAGCCCTAACCCTAACCCTAAACCTAAGACTAAGTTTAACTTGCACCCTAGCACTGTACATTAAAATAACCCAAACCCTAGCCATAACCTTCGCCCTAGATTTAAACCTAGATCTAACCCTAACTCTAAATCTAAACATAAACCTAAGCCTAATCCACACTCTAACACTAGCTCTAACCCTAATGCTAATTTGAAAATTAGCCCTAACCCTAGCCCTCAAAAAAAACTGAGTCATAGCACTGTCCCTAACCCTTAAACCTAAACCAAACCCTAACCCTACATCTAGCCCTAACCCTATCCCTAATTCGTGTCCTAACCCTAACTCTAGAACTAATACTGACCCAGACTCTGACCCTCACACTATCCCTAGCTCTACACATAACCTTAACCCTAAACCTAATCCTAACACTAGACCTTGCACTAAAACTAACCCTAAAACTAGCCCTAAACGTAATACCAGTTCTTAAATTAGCCATAGCCCTAACCCTAACACAAAATCTAGCCCTAATCCAAGTCCTAATCGTAGCTTCAACCTTAACCCTAACCCTAATTCTAATGCTAAGCCTAACCCTAACCCTATCCCTAGTCCTAGCCCTAGCTCTAAACCTATCCCTTACACTAAGTCAAACCCTCACCCTATTGCTACCCTAGTCCTAACCCTACTCCTTAGCCTAAACCAAACCCTATTACTAGTCCTAACCCTAGCCCTCATTCTAGCTCTAAATTTAACCCCCAACCCAACCCTAACCCTGACCCTTATTCTGATCCTAACTCTAACCCTAAGTTTAACCCTGACCCTAACCCTAAACCAAAACCTAACACTAGCCCTACCAGTAACTGTATAACTAAACCTAGCACTAACACTAGCCCAAGAACTAAACCTAATCCTATATAGCCATAATCCTAGCCCTAGCCCCAACAATAACCCTTAACCTAACCCAAACACTAAACATACCCCTAGACATAACCCTAGTCCTAATTTTGGCCCTAACCCTAAACCTAACCCTAATCCAAACACTAACCCTTACCCTAACACAAACCCTAACTCTAAGCCTTATGCTAACCCCAAAACTAACACTAACACTAGACTAACCCTAAAACTAGCCATGACCATAACCCTAGCTCTTACATTACACCTAACACTAGCCATAAACCTCACACAAACGCTAGCCATAATCTTAGCCCTAAACCTAACCCTAAGCATAACACTACCCTAAACCTAACCCTCTCCCTAGCCCTAACCCTAGCTCAACTCAAACCCTAAAACTTACCTTAAACATAACCCTAGCCAAAACCCTAAACCTCACCCTAAACCTAGCCCTAATCCTGAGTGTAACCATAGCACAAACTCTAACTTTAACTCTATCCATTTCCCTAACCATAACCCTAAACCTAATGTTAACCCTAGCCCTAACCCTAACCCTAACTCTACCCTATCCCTGATTGTAACCTTAACACTTGCCATAGCTTTATCTCTAGCTCAATCCCTAACCCTTACCCTTAACCTAACCCTAAAACTAACCCAAGGCCTAACCCTAACCCTAACCTTAATTGTAGCCCTAATCCTAACCATAACTCTATCCCTAACCTTAGCTAAAACTGTATCCATTACCATAACCATAACCCTTACCCTAATTCTTACCCTAGACCTAAACCTAACTCAAGACTTAATCCTAAACACAACCCTAGCCCTAAATTTAACTCTAACTGTATCCATTACTCTAAACATAAACCTTACCCTATTGCTAACCCTAGGCCTAACCCTAACCCTATTGCTAACTCCAACCATATCAATTACCCTAAACCTAACCTGAACCATAAAACTAGCACTATCATTACCCTAACTATAACCCTAATGCTAATTTGATCCCTAATCATAGATTCAAACCTAAACCAAATCTTAATCCTGACTCTGACCATAATATTCCCCTAGCTCTAACCCTGACTCTTACCCTAAACCTAACCCTTACACTAGACATAGCCAAAAACTTAACCCTAAAACTATCCCTAACTGTAACCCTAGACGTGACCTTAGCCTAGCCATAATCTTAGCCTAACCCTAACACAAACCCTAACCCTTATTTTAGTCCTAAGCATAGCCTTAATCATAACCCTAACCCTAGGCCTATCCCTAACCTAACGCTAACCTTAGTCCTAATTTAGCCCTATCCCTAATCCTAACCCTAACCCTAGCACTAAAGACTAAATCTAACTCTCACACTAGCCCTAAACCTAGTTCTAAACCTATCCCTAACTAGAACTCTAATCCTAGCCCTAACAGTATGCCTAACCCTAGCCCTTTCTTTAGTCCTAGCCCTAACCCTAGATCTAACCCTAAATCTAAATCTAACCCTAACCCTAAAACTAAAACTAAACCTAATACTAGACCTAACCCTAACCCTAACCCTAACTCTACTCTTAAATCTAGCCCTTACTCTAGACCTAGCCCTAATACAAAACTGAGCCTTAGCCCTAAACCTAAACTTAACCTAAACCAAAACCTAACCCTATACTTAGCCCTAACCCCAGCCCTAATTTGAGTTTTAAGCCAAAACTTAAAACAAACCCCGAACCTAACTCTGACCATAATACTAAACCTAGCTTTAAACATCACCCTAACCCTAAATGTAAACCTAACACTAGACCTAGCCCTAACCCTAACCCTTAAAAATAGCCCTAATTGTAACCCTAGTACTTACTTTAGACGTAAGCCTAACCCTAGCCCTTACTTAACCCAAAACCTAGCCTTAATATGAGTCCTAACCTGAGCTTAAACCCTAACCCAAACCTTAACCCTAACACTAGCACTATTAATAACCATAACCCTAGCCCTAACCCTAGTTCTAACCCTATCCATTAAACTAACCATAACCCTAATACTAATGCTAACCCTAGACCTAAACCTAACCCTATCCTTAATCCTCTCCCTATCCATTACCCTAAATATTTACGTGAAACCTAAACCTAGCCCTATCATTACCCTAAACCTAACTATCCCTAGCTTAACTTTCACACTCAATCAGGTATCAGAATGCATTGTATTGTTTCTTTCTTGTTGAAGTAGCCCTAAGCTGAAGCAGGCAAAAATCAATTTTTCCAAGAGTACTCTATTAAAAAACAGAAAAATACATATTTACTGAAATATCTAACCAAATTATTTAGTCAAATATCTTTGATACTGCACAGAATTCATCTGTTTGCTGTCCCCACTATGGTGCACAATTTTGGGACTCCTAGATTCAATGGTTCTCTAAACCATTTACAGATAGGGTTAGGTTTAGGATTAGGGTTAGAGTTAGGATTAGAGCTAGTGTTAGGGTTAGAGTTAGTTTTGGGCCAATTTCTTTGATACTGGGCAGGATTCATCTTTTACCTAGTCTAACTATGCTCACCAAGTTTGGATCTTCCAAGTACAAGTGATCGCTATCAGGAACAGTTTTTATTTTCAGGTATCACTGCATTTTGACCTATATGGGTGAATGGAAATCTAGGTAAAAATCAAATAGGGTTTCTGCTAGATGCTTGAAATTTCACATACTCAATGAGTTCTCCATGAGCATTGTCTGGTTTATTTTTTATAGAAGAAGCCAAAAGCTGAAGCACAAAATACCAAGTTGATCCAATTGCACTCTATAAGAAAACAGGAAAATACCAAGTTACTGAAATTGCTCACCCAATTATTTGGTAAGATTTGTTTGATGAAGCACAGGAAATAATGTGTTTGTTAGCCCAGTAGGCTCCCCATGTTTTACACTCCAATTATCAATGGTTCTATAAATACGTTAGGGTTATTGTAAGAGTTGGTTTATCAATGTTAGATTAGGGTTAGGGTTAGTGTTATGGTTAGGCTAAGGATTAGGGTTAGTATTAGGCTAGGTTTAGTGAAAGGTTTAGGGTTAGGGGTAGTGTTAGAGTTAGGTTAGTGTTAGTGTTAGGGTTAGGGTTAGAGTTAGTGTTACCATTAGGGTTAGGGTTAGGGTTAGTGCTAGGGTTAGTGTTAGGGTTAGGGATAGGGATAGGTTTAGGGTTAGTGTTAGGTTTAGGAATACAGTTAGAGTTAGGGTTAGTGTCAGTGTTAGGGTTAGGGTTAGTGGTAGGTATATGGTTAGGGTTACTGTTAGGGTTAACGTTAGGTTTAGGGTTAGGGTTAGGCTTAGTGTTAGGGTTAGGATTATGCTTAGTGTTAGGGTTAGTGTTAGGGTTAGGGTTAGTGTTACAATAAGTGTTAGACTTAGGGTTAGCGTTAGTGTTAGTGTTAGGGTTAGGGTAAGGGTTAGGCTTGGGGGTTAGTGTTAGGGTTAGTGTTAGGGATAGGTTTAGAGTTAGGATTAGGGTTAGTGATAGGGAAAGGGTTAGGTTAGTGTTAGGGTTAGGAGCCGGTTTAGTGTTATTGTTAGATTAGGGCCTTAGGCTTAGGCTTAGGCTTAGGGTTAGGGTTAAGGTTAGAAATAATATTAGTGTTAGGGTTAGGATTAGTTTAAGGGTTAGGGTTAGGAATAGTGTCAGGGTTACGGTTAGGGTGAGGGTTAGAATTACGTTTAGGGTTAGTGTTAGGGTAGGATAAGGGTTAGGGATTGGGTTAGTGAAGTGTTAGTGTTAGTGTTAGGGTTAGGATTAGTGTTAGTGTTAGGGTGAGTGTTAGTGTTAGGGTAGGGTTAGGGTTAGGAATTGGGTTAGTGAAGTGTTAGTGTTAGGGTTAGGGTTAGGGTTAGTGTTAGTGTTAAGATTAGCGTTAGTGTTAGAGTTAGTTTTAGGGTTAGGGTTAGGGTTAGTGTTAGGGTTAGGGTTTGGGTTAGGGTTAGTGTTAGGGTTAGGTTGAGGGTTAGGGTTAGGGTTAAGTGTTAGGGTTAGGTTTAGATTTAGTATTAGGGATAGCGTTAGGGTTATGTTTAGGGTTAGTGTTAGGGTTATGTTTAGGGTTAGGGTTAGTGTTAGTGTTAGGGTAAGGGTTAGTGTTAGGGTTAGGGTTAGGGTTAATGTTAGTTTTAGGGTTAGGGTTTGGGTTAGTGTTAAGTTTAGGGTTAGGTTTAGGGTTAATGTTAGGGTAAAGGTTAGGATTAGGATTAGGGTTAGTGTTACTGTTAGGGTTAAGGTTAGTGTTAGGGTTAGAGTTAGTGTTGGAGTTAGTGTTGTGCTTCAATTTAGGGTTAGTGTTAGGTTTAGAGTTAGGGTTAGTGTTAGGGTTAGGGTTTGTGTTAGAGTTAGGGTTAGGATTTATTTTAGGGTTACATTTAGGGTTAGGGTTATGGTTAGGATTAGGGTTAGTATTAAGTTTAGGGTTAGGTTTAATGGTATGTTTAGGATTAGGTTTAGGGTTAAGGTTAGGGTTTGTGTTAAAATTAGGGTTAGGTTTCAGGTTATTGTTAGGGTTAGGGTGAGGGTTAGAGTTTTGGTTAGGGTAAGGGTTAGGGTCAGGGTTAGTATTAGGGTTAGGATTAGGATTAGGGTTAGGTATAGGGTGAGAGTTAGGGTTAGGGTTAGTTTTAGGGTTACTGACAGGGTTAGTGTTAGGGTGAGGGTTAATATGAGGGTTAAGGTTAAGTTAGGTTTAGGGTTTGTTTTAGGGTTAGCGTTAGGTTTAGGGTTGAGAATAGGATTAGGTTTAGGGTTAGGCTTAGAGTTACCGTTAGGGTTAGGGTTGAGGTTAATTTTAGTGTTAGGGTTAGGGATATGATTAGTGTTATGTTTAGGGTTAGTGTTAGTCTTAGGGTTAAGGCTAGTGTTGGGATTAGGGTTAGGGTTAGGTTAGGGTAAGTTTGTTTTAGGGTTAGTATTAAGGTTGCGTATAAGGATTCGGGTTAGGTTTAGGCTTAGGAATAGGGTTAGGGTTAGGGTTAGGGTTAGTGTTATGATTACAATTAAGGAAAGAGTTAGCCTAAGGGTTAAGTCTAGGTTTAGTGTTAGGTTTAGGGTTAGGGTTAGAGTTAGGATTAGCATTAGGGTAAGGGTTGTGTAAATGGTTAGTGTTAGTGTTAGGGTTAGGGTTAAGGTGAGTGTTAAGGATATTGATAGGTTTAGGGTTAGGGTTAGTTTTAGGATAGGATTAGGGTAAGTGCTTGGGTTAGTGTTAAGTTTATGGACTCAGTTTGGTTTAGTGTTAGGTTTAGGATTAGTGTAAGGGTTAATATTAGGTTTAGGGTTAGTGTTAGGGTTAGGATTAGGGTTAGGTTTAGGGTTAGGTTTAGTGTTAGGGTTATGGTTAGGGTTAAGGTTAGTGATAGGGTTAGGGTTAGTGTTAGAATTAGGGTTAGGTTTAAGGTTAGTGTTAGTGTTAGGTTTAGGGTTAGTGTCAGTGTAAGTGTTAATGTTTAGGGTTAGTGTTAGGGTTATGGTTTGGTTTAGGGTTCAAGTTAGTGTTAGAATTAGGTTTAGAGTGAGTGTTAAGGTTAGGGTTAGAGTTAGAATTAGGGTTCGGGTTATGTTTAGGGTTAGTGTTAGTGTTAGGTTTAGGGTTAGATTTAGTGTAAGGGTTAGAGTTAAGGTTCAGGTTAGGTTAAGAATTAATGTTAGGGTTCTGGTTGGTTTTATGGTTAGTTTTAGGTTTAGGTTTAGGGTTAGGTTTAGTGTTATGATTAGGGTTACTGTTATAGATAGTTTTAGAGTTAGGGTTAGTGATAGGTTTAGAATTAGTGATATTGTTAGGGTTAGTGTTATGCTAGGGTTAGGATTAGGGTGAGGGTTAGGGTTAGTGTTAGGTATAAAGTTCTGGTTAGTGTTAGGTTTAGTGTTAGTGTTAGAGTTAGGGTTAGGGTTAAGGTTTGGGTAAGGGTAAGTTTTAGGGTTATGGTGAGGGTTAGGTTTTGTATGTGGGTTATGGTTATTATTAGGGTTAGGGTTAGGATTAGGGTCAAATATTGGTTAGGTTAGGTTTTGTGTTAGGGTTAAGGTTTGGCATAGGGATAGGGTTAGTGTTAAGATTATGGTTAGGGATAGTATTACATTTATGGTTATGGTTAGTTATACTGTTAGGTTTAGGGTTAGGGTTCGGGTTAGTGTTAGTGTTATGATTATGGTCAGGAATAGGGTTAGGTTTAGGTTTAGTGTTAGGATTAAGGTTAGGGTTAGGGTTAGGGTAACGGTTAGTTTTAGGATTAATGTTAGATTTAGAGTTCGGTTCAGAATTAGGTTTAAAGTTATGGATAGGGTTAGGATTAGGGTTAGGAATAGGGTTAGTGTTAAACTTAGAATTAAGGTTAGGGTTCGGGTTAGTGTTAGGTTTAGGTTTAGGGTTAGGTTTAGAGTTAAGTTTAGAGTTAGTGATAATGTTAGAATTAGAGTTACAGGTAGGTTTAGTGTTAGTTTTAGGTTTAGGGTTAGGGTTAGTGTTACAGTTAGGGTTAGGGTTAGGGTAAGAATTAGTGTTAGGGTTAGGATTAGAGTTAGGTTTGAATTAGGGTTAGTGTTAGGGTTAGTTTAGAGTTAGGTTTAAGGTTAGGTTTAGAATTAAGTTTAGGGTTATTGTTAGGGTTAGGTTTAGGGTTAGGTTTAGTGTAAAGGTTAGTGTTAGAGTTAGGGTTAGGAATAGGTTTAGAGTAAGTATTAGAATTAGGGTAAAGATGAGGGTTATCATTAGAATAAATATTAGTGTTAGGGTTAGGGTTAGTGTTAGGGTTAGTTATATGTTTAGGGTTAGTGTTAGGGTTAGGGTGAGGGTTAGTGTTAGAATTAGAGTTAGGGTTCGAGTTAGCATTAGGGTTAGTGTTAGGTTTAGGGTTAGGGTTAGAGTTTGTGTTAGGGTAAAGTTTAGGGTCATGGTCAGTGTTAGGTTTACGGTTAGGATAAGGTTTAGGGTTAGGGTTAGGGTTAGTTTAGGTATAGGATTAGGTTTAGGTTAGAGTTAGGTTTAGCTTTAGTGTTAAGCTTTGGTTAGGGTTAACCTTAGTGCTAGTGTTAGGGTTAGAGTTAGGTTTAGTGTTAGGGTTAGGGTTAGGTTTCTTGTTAAGGTTTGTGATAAGGTTAAGGTTAGGTTTAGGGTTAAATTAGGGTTATTTTTTTTTTTTAATTTAGGGTTAGGGTTAGGGTTGTGGATAGGATTAGGTTTAGTGTTTGGCTGAGGGTGAGATTTAGGTTTAGGTTTAGGGTTAGGGTTAGTGATAGGGTTAGTGTCAGGGTTACAATAATGGTTGGTGTTAGGGTTAGGGTTAGTTTTAGTGTTAGGTTAGGGTTAGGGTTTGTGTTACGGTTTGGTTTAGGATTGTGGATAGGATTAGGGTAAGGGTTAGGCTTAGGGATAAGTTTAGAGTTAGGGTTAGGGTTAGGGTGAGGTTAGGGTTAGAGTTAGGTTTAAGGTTAGGATAAGGTTTAGTGTTAGTGTTAGGGTCTGTGTTAGGGTTACATTTAGATAAAGAATTATTTTTGGGGTACGGTTATGGTTAGGGTTCATGTTTGGCTTAAGGTTATGCTTATGGTTACTTTTAGGGTTAGTGTTAAACTTTGGGCTAGGGTTAAGGTTTGGTTTAGTGTTAATTTTAGGGTTACATTTAGGGTTAGTGTTAAGGTTACAGTAAGGGATATGTTTAGGGTTAGGGTTACGGTTTAGTATAAGTTTTAGATTAGGGTTA